>NW_021941499.1:0-12500 GCF_902148855.1 Sphaeramia orbicularis | reverse complement strand
TCCAGTCCAATCACAGTCTATAAATAATGACAGCTCCAAATGTTTGGGTTCAGAAACAGACAAACTGTCGCTGACATAAACAGCTGGAGTTCCTGAACGCTCTGGAGTCACTGAAGTACTCTGGAGTCACTGAAGTACTCTGGAGTCACTGAAGTACTCTAGAGTTCCACACTTCCACTGCACTGTGTGATCGGACAGCATCATCCACCTCCTACTGTCGTCGGTTGCCGTGACAACAGGCAGAGGGGCCAGACCGGACCCTTTGGTGGGTCGGACCGGACCCTTTGGTGGGCCGGTTTGGGCCCATAGGCCACATGTCCTGGCTCAGTTGTCCTGGTGCTGTTTGGTCCGTGGGCTGGTTCCTGGTTCTGCCTCTCCATGTTGGTCCGTGTTCTGTCAGAACCTCTGGGGAACCGGTACCGGTACCGTGTGTCTGTGACCTCATTGTGCCGCTGCTGTCGGAGTTAATCTGATGTCGTTGTGTTTGCTGGGCTGACGCTCCATACCACAGATTTCCTTTCTGATCCGATGCAGAGTAAAATTCTGGCTGGTATCAGTGATACTGATCTGATACCGATACTTAGTACAAATACACTTAATGTCTGGAAAATCGAATGTAAAAAAATAGTGTTTTTCAAATCATAACTAAAATACAAGACATGAGAGTAATGACTGTTTAATTATTCAGAACTATTATAAAAATGCCAACTTTCATATAAATTCACTTCACATGAAGGTGTTAAAATGAAACATAAATATGAAACATGTGACACTTGGACAGAACCTTCCAACGTGGACACTTTGATTCTTTCACTAGTTTGAGTTCAGACCGACAGCATGTGGACAGTTTTCTCCTTTAGTCTGTTGTGTTTTCTGCTCTGAACAGACTGAGGCACAGGTACTGACACCAGTGGGACACCGCACACACCGACACAGGCGCAAGAACAAGTAGTTCCACCAATCACCTATCATTTTAGACATGGTTCTGTTCTGGTCCACATGGTTCTGTTCTGGTCCACATGGTTCTGTTCTGGTTTATATGGTTCTGTTGTGGTCCACATGGTTCTGTTCTGGTCCACATGGTTCTGTTCTGGTTTATATGGTTCTGTTGTGGTCCACATGGCTCTGTTGTGGTCCACATGGTTCTGTTGTGGTCCACATGGCTCTGTTGTGGTCCACATGGCTCTGTTCTGGTCCGCATGGCTCTGTTGTGGTCCACATAGTTCTGTTGTGGTCCACATGGCTCTGTTGTGGTCCACATGGTTCTGTTCTGGTCCGCATGGCTCTGTTGTGGTCCACATAGCTCTGTTCTGGTTTATATGGTTCTGTTGTGGTCCACATGGCTCTGTTGTGGTCCACATGGCTCTGCTGTGGTCCACATAGCTCTGTTCTGGTTTATATGGTTCTGTTGTGGTCCACATGGCTCTGTTGTGGTCCACATGGTTCTGTTGTGGTCCACATGGCTCTGTTGTGGTCCACATGGCTCTGTTGTGGTCCACATAGCTCTGTTCTGGTTTATATGGTTCTGTTGTGGTCCACATGGCTCTGTTGTGGTCCACATGGTTCTGTTGTGGTCCACATGGCTCTGTTGTGGTCCACATGGCTCTGTTGTGGTCCACATAGCTCTGTTCTGGTTTATATGGTTCTGTTGTGGTCCACATGGTTCTGTTGTGGTCCACATGGCTCTGTTGTGGTCCACATGGTTCTGTTGTGGTCCACATGGCTCTGTTGTGGTCCACATGGCTCTGCTGTGGTCCACATGGCTCTGTTGTGGTCCACATGGCTCTGTTGTGGTCCACATGGCTCTGTTGTGGTCCACATGGCTCTGTTGTGGTCCACAACGCTCTGCTGTGGTCCACATGGCTCTGTTGTGGTCCACATGGCTCTGTTGTGGTCCACATGGCTCTGTTCTGGTCCACATGGTTCTGCTGTGGTCCACATGGCTCTGTTGTGGTCCACATGGTTCTGTTGTGGTCCACATGGCTCTGTTGTGGTCCACATGGCTCTGTTCTGGTCCACATAGTTCTGTTGTGGTCCACATGGTTCTGTTGTGGTCCACATGGCTCTGTTGTGGTCCACATGGCTCTGCTGTGGTCCACATGGCTCTGTTGTGGTCCACATGGCTCTGCTGTGGTCCACATGGCTCTGTTCTGGTCCACATGGTTCTGCTGTGGTCCACATGGCTCTGTTGTGGTCCACATGGTTCTGTTGTGGTCCACATGGCTCTGTTGTGGTCCACATGGCTCTGCTGTGGTCCACATGGCTCTGTTGTGGTCCACATGGCTCTGTTCTGGTCCACATGGTTCTGCTGTGGTCCACATGGCTCTGTTGTGGTCCACATGGTTCTGTTGTGGTCCACATGGCTCTGTTCTGGTCCACATAGTTCTGTTGTGGTCCACATGGCTCTGTTGTGGTCCACATGGCTCTGTTGTGGTCCACATGGTTCTGTTGTGGTCCACATGGCTCTGTTGTGGTCCACATGGCTCTGCTGTGGCTGTTGTTAAAGCAGACCTTCATTAACCTTTATAAACTTACAGACACATGGCGGCTGTTGAAGTGTGTGTGTTTTGTGTTGAAGTGTGTGTGTTTCCAGTTGAAGTGTGTGTGTGTTTCCAGTTGAAGTGTGTGTGTGTTTTGTGTTGAAGTGTGTGTCTCCAGTAGAAGTGTGTATTGGTGCTGGTCTGGGGGTCCACTCCAGCCTGGGTTCTGAGGGGCCTTCTTCACACGGGGCCTTTGTCCTCCTGCTGCTCGTTGTCATCTGCTGCTCTTCATCTGATCACCATCCGGCGAACAGCTGACGGTCAAGAGGTTTACCGCAGGAGGCCCCGCCCACACGTACGTCCCATTGGCTGAACAGTTGACGTTCAAGAGGCACCTCCGCTGTTTACCACAGGAGGCCCCGCCCACCCGTAGGTCCCATTGGCCGACACAGCGGCCCATAAATAGGCATGTCCTCCTGTGTGTGTGTCAGACTGAGGCTGGACTCTGACGGTCCACATCCTGGACCCGTCCTCTGCTGGACTCTGACGGTCCACATCCTGGACCTGTCCTCTGCTGGACTCTGACGGTCCACATCCTGGACCCGTCCTCTGCTGGACTCTGACGGTCCACATCCTGGACCTGTCCTCTGCTGGACTCTGACGGTCCACATCCTGGACCCGTCCTCTGCTGGACTCTGACGGTCCACATCCTGGACCCGTCCTCTGCTGGACTCTGACGGTCCACATCCTGGACCCGTCCTCTGCTGAACTCTGACGGTCCACATCCTGGACCCGTCCTTTGCTGGACTCTGACGGTCCACATACTGGACCCGTCCTCTGCTGGACTCTGACGGTCCACATACTGGACCCGTCCTCTGCTGAACTCTGACGGTCCACATCCTGGACCCGTCCTTTGCTGGACTCTGACGGTCCACATACTGGACCCGTCCTCTGCTGGACTCTGACGGTCCACATACTGGACCCGTCCTTTGCTGGACTCTGACGGTCCACATCCTGGACCTGTCCTCTGACCCCCCAAAGCTGACCCAGTAGGGTTTACTGCATCTGAGGGACACCATGGTAAAGAGTGTGTGTGTGTGTGTGTGTGTGTGTCTTTGTGTGTGTGTGTCTGTGTGTGTGTGTCTGTGTGTGTGTGTTTGTCTGTGTGTGTGTCTGTGTGTGTGTGTGTGTGTGTCTGTGCGTGTCTTTGTGGGTGTGTCTTTGTGTGTGTGTGTGTGTGTGTGTGTGTCTGTGTGTGTGTCTGTGTGTGTCTTTGTGGGTGTGTCTTTGTGTGTGTGTGTGTCTGTGTGTGTGTGTGTGTGTGTGTGTCTGTGTGTCTGTGTGTGTGTGTCTGTGTGTGTGTGTGTGTCTGTGTGTGTGTGTGTTTGTTAAATGGACTCAGTGCTCCTTCTCCATCCTCTTTCTCATGTGTTTTGTTTCTTTCTCTCTGTCCTTTGTCCCCTGCTGTGCTGTCCTCTGGTGTCCTCTTCTGTCCTCTTCTGTCCTCTGGTGACCTCTGGTGTCCTCTGGTGTCCTCTGGTGACCTCTGGTGTCCTCTGGTGACCTCTGGTGTCCTCTGGTGACCTCTGGTGACCTCTGGTGTCCTCTTCTGTCCTCTGGTGTCCTCTGGTGTCCTCTTCTGTCCTCTTCTGTCCTCTGGTGTCCTCTGGTGTCCTCTGGTGACCTCTGCTGTCCTCTGGTGACCTCTGGTGTCCTCTTCTGTCCTCTTCTGTCCTCTGGTGTCCTCTGGTGTCCTCTGGTGACCTCTGGTGTCCTCTTCTGTCCTCTGGTGACCTCTGGTGACCTCTGGTGACCTCTGGTGACCTCTGGTGTCCTCTGGTGACCTCTGGTGACCTCTGGTGTCCTCCTCAGAACCCGGCGTCCTGGAGGGACCTGGACGACGCCCACTCCACCCCCTCAGTGGGCACCCCGGGCCCGTCCAGTGGGGGACACGTGTCCCAGAGTGGAGACAACACCAGTGACCTGGGTAAGTCCTGTTCCATATCAAAGCAGGGACTGACCTCTGACCTCTGGGGGCGGGGTCATGCAGGTTTAAGGCTGATCTGACCCTTTGAAGGTCCAGGTTTAGGACGGTTACACATGAAACTGATCCAGCAGAATTTTCCCCTGGTGTCCCAGATAAAAACAGAGGAGGGTGGAGAAGGAGTCCTTTATGTTCTGTTATTACAGGAAATACAAGAGGAAACTGCTTTAACTGATTTGATCTGATTTATTTATGTATTTGCGAACATGCAAAGAAACAAAATAAAACAAAATAAAACATTTAAACGAACAGAATCTATCTTCAGCACATACAAGTCTGAATTTTGCAAAAGGAGTAGGAAGAAGAATAAACTGATTAAATCCAAGCCCTCAGTGCTTCTACACCTTTATCACTAACTGAATACAAGAATCAAACTATACTATTATCTTAATTTTAGCATCGAACCACAACAAATCCATCCTGCAGTAAGTGAATTAAACACAGCAGTCTGTTCATGTCAGTGCAGTCACACAAACAGACTCAACAGTTCAACTGTTTTCTTCACTAATTCCAGCAGATTTATCAGTTCAACATCATCCAGAAACAAACAGGACTCAGTGTCTTTATTAAATACTGGACCTCTCAACAATCATATTTTTATATATGTTTTTTTAAACTGAATTGTGTTTGATATTTGTTTTATCTCCACACAGTTTTCCTCCACAGGTGGTCATACAGAAACTTTGGAACCTAGTGTGTACTTTATGAATCTGTAAATTTAATTTTCCCTTAAATCAGAGCCTCCCTCTCTTTCACTAAACATTTCCTGAATATTCCCCTGCAGTCAGTTATTCTTTGCTTTATACATTATTTGAATAGTTTTGAATTCCACAAGGTCAATGAGTTTTACAGTTTTAGACAAAGGTAAAATAGTGGATTTGTGTGTTCACCAAAACCAACATTGTGAACGATTCTTACAGCTCTTTTTTAATTCTGACAGTTCAATACAAATGTCCGACTGACTTGAAAATGGTTCAAATTTGTGCTGAAGCTGAAGCTCGTGTTCGAGTTGAGTTTGAACGTCATGTGTCTGACACTTAACGCTCTTTCAACTGTCATGTGACCTGTAGACCTGTGCAGGTTTTGTCCACGTCCAGTAAGTTTTTAAACCAGTTCAGTGGTGGTTTTACACCAGTGGGTCACATGACAGACACAGCTCCGCCAATACGGACAAGGATGGATCCAGCTGGGTTCCCATGACCCTCAGAAATACACAAATATAAACCTGGTCACGGAAACACCGAAATGTCGCAAAAACTGTCAAAGATCGCAAAAAAGTGTTTCCGTTCTCATGAGGTGGTTTTTAGTCATTTGCATATTTTAGTATAGTGGACCAGTGGACTGTAAACCCATGGAGTGGTTTAGTCCTGTTCATGTGGTCCCGCTGGTTTGGTCCCGGTGGTTTAGTCCTGTTCGTGTGGTCCCGCTGGTTTGGTCCCGGTGGTTTAGTCCTGTTCGTGTGGTCCCGGTGGTTTAGTCCTGTTCGTGTGGTCCCGGTGGTTTAGTCCTGTTCAATGTGGTCCCGGTGGTTTAGTCCTGTTCGTGTGGTCCCGGTGGTTTAGGTCCTGTTCGTGTGTCCCGCTGGTTTAGGATCCTGTTCATGTGGTCTTGGTGGTTTAGTCCTGGTCATGTGTGTCCTGGTGGTTTAGTCCTGGTCATGTGGTCCCGCTGGTTAGTCCTGTTCATGTGGTCTTGGTGGTTTAGTACTGTTCATGTGGTCCTTGGTGGTTTAGTCCTGTTCATGTGGTCCCGCTGGTTTAGTCCTGTTCATGTGGTCTTGGTGTTTTAGTACTGTTCATGTGGTCTTGGTGGTGTTAGTCCTGGTCATGTGGTCCTGGTGGTTTAGTCCTGGTCATGTGGTCCTGGTGGTTTAGTCACTGTTCATGTGGTCCTGGTGGTTTAGTCCTGGTCATGTGGTCCTGGTGGTTTAGTCCTGGTCATGTGGTCCTGGTGGTTTAGTCCTGGTCATGTGGTCCTGGTGGTTTAGTCCTGGTCATGTGGCCTTGGTGGTTTAGTCCTGTTCATGTGGTCTTGGTGGTTTAGTCCTGGTCATGTGGTCCTGGTGGTTTAGTCCTGGTCATGTTGTCCTGGTGGTTTAGTCCTGGTCATGTGGTCCTGGTGGTCTGTGTGGTTCAGACCAATTCAGACATTTTTTAAATCATTCATTGAATTAAATTTCCAAATTGACTCCATTTTGTTTTAATTAGTGAAAAGTGTTTTGGGATTCATTTTGGGGGAGGGGCCATAATTTAGGATTATTTCATATGTTGGTGTATTCAAGTTCACATAGGGAAAGGGTCCCACAGCTACAGGATATATATATATATATATATATATATATATATATATATATATATATATATATATATATATATATATATGTATATATACATATGTATATATATATATGTGTGTGTGTGTGTATATATATATATATATATATATATATATATATATATATATATATATATATATATGGTGTTTGAAGGCAGTTTGATTGTAAATCATGATGTTAGAGGACAGTGGAATTGTAATCTGAGTATTTGTCAGATGCTGGTGGACACAGAGGATGTAAACACACACACACACACACACACTCTTAGTTTTTCGTAGCCTGTTAAGGATGTACAGGTAATTAAAGCAGCTGTTAACAGACTGTTTAACAGTCGGTGTGCACACCCGGGGGGGGGGGGGTGGGGGGGGGCAGTAGTTCTGCTAAACCCCGCTGGTATCCGGGCCCTGGTCCCTGATGCGTCCCGTCCTCGGTCTTCTCCTGTGATGGCTGACGTGCTAATTGGAGGCTAAAAGGGTTTTATGGCCTGTTTGTGTTTTTGTGCTCTGGGCCTGAAGTAAAAATAGAATGAGTTCAAAACAACTGAAGCATCAGGCATCAATGAGCAGAACAATGGGAGGATGCTCTGGAAGACCACAGGCCCTGAACGCACCGTCAGACACAGGAGGAGGCAGGCCCTGAACGCACCATCAAACACAGGAGGAGGCAGGCCCTGAACGCACCATCAAACACAGTAGGAGCCAGACCATGAACGCACCATCAAACACAGTAGGAGCCAGACCATGAACACACTGTCAAATACAGTAGGCGCCGGACCATGAACGCACCGTCAAACACAGGAGGAGCCAGACCATGAACACACCGTCAAACACAGTAGGCGCCGGACCATGAACGCACCATCAAACACAGGAGGAGCCGGACCATGAACGCACCATCAAACACAGTAGGCGCCAGACCATGAACACACTGTCAAACACAGGAGGAGCCAGACCATGAACGCACCATCAAACACAGTAGGCGCCGGACCATGAACGCACCATCAAACACAGGAGGAGCCGGACCATGAACGCACCATCAAACACAGTAGGCGCCAGACCATGAACGCACCATCAAACACAGGAGGAGCCAGACCATGAACGCACCATCAAACACATGAGGAGCCGGACCATGAACGCACCATCAAACACAGGAGGAGCCGGACCATGAACGCACCATCAAACACAGGGGGCGCCGGACCATGAACGCACCATCAAACACAGGAGGAGCCGGACCATGAACGCACCGTCAAACACAGGAGGAGCCAGACCATGAACACACCGTCAAACACAGTAGGCGCCGGACCATGAACGCACCATCAAACACAGGAGGAGCCGGACCATGAACGCACCATCAAACACAGTAGGCGCCAGACCATGAACACACTGTCAAACACAGGAGGAGCCAGACCATGAACGCACCGTCAAACACAGTAGGCGCCGGACCATGAACGCACCATCAAACACAGGAGGAGCCGGACCATGAACGCACCATCAAACACAGTAGGCGCCAGACCATGAACGCACCATCAAACACAGGAGGAGCCAGACCATGAACGCACCATCAAA
This sequence comes from Sphaeramia orbicularis, assembly GCF_902148855.1. Taxonomy (NCBI): domain Eukaryota; kingdom Metazoa; phylum Chordata; class Actinopteri; order Kurtiformes; family Apogonidae; genus Sphaeramia; species Sphaeramia orbicularis. Next base: position 4,079 of record NW_021941499.1, on the reverse strand, counting down.
CACAGGAGGAGCCGGACCATGAACGCACCATCAAACACAGGAGGAGCCGGACCATGAACGCACCATCAAACACAGGGGGCGCCGGACCATGAACGCACCATCAAACACAGGAGGAGCCGGACCATGAACGCACCATCAAACACAGGGGGCGCCGGACCATGAACGCACCGTCAAACACAGGAGGCGCCGGACCCTGAACGCACCGTCAAACACAGGGGGCGCCGGACCATGAACGCACCGTCAAACACAGGAGGAGCCAGACCATGAACGCACCATCAAACACAGGAGGAGCCAGACCATGAACGCACCATCAAACACAGGGGGCGCCGGACCATGAACGCACTATCAAACACAGGGTGCGCCGGACCATGAACGCACCATCAAACACAGGAGGCACCGGACCATGAACGCACCATCAAACACAGGAGGCACCGGACCATGAACGCACCATCAAACACAGGAGGAGCCAGACCATGAACGCACCATCAAACACAGGAGAAGCCAGACCATGAACGCACCATCAAACACAGGAGGAGCCAGACCATGAACGCACCATCAAACACACTGGAGGAGCCAGACCATGAACGCACCATCAAACACACTGGAGGAGCCAGACCATGAATGCACCATCAAACACACTGGAGGAGCTAGACCATGAATGCACCATCAACCACACTGGAGGAGCCACTCTAAGTCCACAGGACCACTGAAGACCAGCTCCACTGGGTCCACCTGAGTCCACCCGACCACTGAAGACCAGCTCCACTGGGTCCCCCATCAGGGACACCAGGGGCTGCCTGTCCACTAACCCTAACCTGAACCCACTCAGGCCACAGTGGACCTGCTCCTGTGGGCCTATTAATCCACAGTGTGTGTGTGTGTGTGGGGCCCAGGGTCTGTGACCTTTTGACCTGAGAGGGAAGGACTAGAGGATGGGCCTCGACCAGGACCCCCTTGGACATGGGCCTGGACGAGGACCCCATGGACATGGGTCTGACTGATCCAAATGTGGGTCAAACCTCAGACTCCCATACCTGTACATGGAACCTGTCTGTAACAGTGTCCCTGGGGGGTTAGTTAGTCCTTTTGTGCATGTTTGTCTGTTAACTCACTAAACACCATTAAAATGGTCTGATGTTGTGTTTAGAGGAGGACAGAGGTGACTGAGGCCTTTTGTGAACATCAGACAGGAAGTAGCTGTAGTGGGATAGCAGAAGCCCCACCTCCTCTGCGGTCTGCTCAGACCTTTTAAAAGTCACTGCCATCAGGGAGCGCTAACTTGGTGGTGAAGGGGTTTGTATGGCCGGTCAACCACAGGCGGGGGTGGGGGGGGGGGGGTGGTGTTAACTGTGTGGTTGAGGGTTTGGATCCAGTCTCTGCTGCAGTGCATCTACATCATGTTGACTGTTAGGGCTGTGTATGAACAAGAATCTGGAGATACGACACAAATCACAATACTAGAGTTACCATACAGTATATCATGATAGTGTTAAAAAGGCAATTTTTTTGTTTGTTTCTTTTTATTAAATGATTATTTCCTTGAAGAATTGAATTCCAGCAGAAATCTGCACAAATCCTAAACACATTTGTATTTGATCCCAACAGGATCTAATGTTCTATCACCAAATGTTCAAACTGTGTTCAAACTGGAATTGTGTTTTCCAGACATTCCAGTTTCAGATCCTGTTCAAATGTTCAGATTCTATTAGTTCACAACTAACATCAGAACAGGATCTGAGTTCAATCCAAACAAAGGAACGAACATTATTGAATAAAAGAGTGTGAAATAAGAATAAGTAAAATATTAACAAAAAAGAAAAACAAAAAAACTAAAATGAACCTCCACAATATCTGCATTTGAATAAATACCTAAAAATATCCATACAGTACTTTTTAATATCGGTACAGTATTGTGAAATGAAATATCACAATATAATGCAGAACAGATATTTTCTAACAGCCCTGTTGACTGTGTGGTTGAGGGTGTGAATCCAGGCTCTGCTGCGGTGCATCCTCAGCCTGTTGATATGCACAGAGGTCTGTGTTTGATGCCCCCCCCCAGGGCTCTGCTGCTGACCACAGCTAAAGGGATGGAGCTGTCACAAGAACGTTTGGAAAGGACCTGGGGGGGGGTGGGGGCGGGCCTTCAAATGTCCATCACACAAAGCCACATCAGACCAAAGGCGGTGGAAGTGGGCGGGAACATTCCTGTGTTCACATGTGAAGGGGGGGAACAGGAAGTGGTGCATGTTTTTGTCACAGCTGAGGGACGTGATGAGGCGGAGGCACTGACACGCCGATGACATCACAGCTCAGATGACGCTGTGGGCTAGTGGCTCGTTAGCGTGTGTCATGTTGTGTGTTCCACGGAAGGGAACAGAGGATGAGAACATGTGGAGAAGGAAAGGACGGAAGGACTGTGTTCTGTTTGGACTGAATCTGTTTTAAATGGAGTTCAGAGGACAGGTGACTTATGCCACGTTTCCACCAGCTCGACTCGGCTCGACTCGACTCGGTATTCCTGGAGAGCGTTTCCATTACAAGATACAACCCACTTTACAGTACCTGGTCGTCATAGTGATGCAGCGCGTTACTTCCGTGTCGTCTGTTCAGAGTTGCTGATAAACTCACTCGTTGCGTGTTGTCTCGTCTGAATTTTTACATCGGCCACCACAGACTGAATGTCCTGGACCGACCATGGTGGAGTTTTGGGCTGGTATGTGGGTTAATGTACCGCTGTATTTACTGTCCACTTCCACATCTGTTGTTTGTAAAAGGGCGGGTCACAGAGAAAACTGTCTGACCAATCAGTGGTCTGCAGTGTGTACACGTCACGTTTTAGTATCTGGTTCCCAGTCCTGGAACCTCAGCAGAGGTGGTACCAAAAAAGTAGTACTGGGTACCAGATTCCAGGTCCTTTTTTCATAACGGAAACGCAAAAAAGGCCGAGCCGAGTCGAGTCGATACCACGTAGTGGAAACGGGGCATTAGAGCAGACGCTGTCAGTCTTGTTAGGAGGAGGGGGGGGGGGCGTGTCCACAGCAGTCTGCAGTTCAGCGTCTCTGATTACACACACACTGAGCAAATGTCCAGAAATGGTTGTTTAGGTCAAATGTATTTAAATGAGCATTACTCGTTTGTAAAGCCTGGAAAAAGTGTCAGATATGTTTGTTTAAGTGGGTCAGTACTTTGTTCTGTTCACATCCACTGTGTCTACTGTCTGGTATTAGATTTTTGGTTTGTGTTTATGGTGTCTTATAAACCCATGGAAGGGCTGAGCATGTTTATATGCAAGACACAAGAATAAAAACATTCATTCATTCATTCTGTCCATAAACGGTCATCTGTCAGGACTCAGTTTACCTGTGAATCTGACACACAGAGCCTTTAAGAAGAACAGGACACAAACCAGGACTGATTCTGATCTGGAATAGGCAGGTAACATTAGGGGGAGGGTTCAAGGTGTGGAGGGGGGGTTCCTTCAGAGGGGACGGCTCACTTCCCTATTTCAGTCTGAACAGTGACAGATGTCCCTGGTCCACCAGTCCTGTGTCTACTGGTTCTTTGTAGAAGTACAGTAGATGGAAGATGGAACCAGACTAAGAAGAACCTCATATGCTGCATTTCCACTACATGGTACCGACTCGACTCGACTCCTCGACTCGACTCGACTCGTCCTTTATGCATTTCCGTTACGAAAAAGGACCTGGAATCTGGTACCTGGTACTAGTTTTTTGGGGTGTATTCACACCAGGAAAGTCCGATAGTTCACTTGCTTTGGTCCGGACCAAATTTTTTTTTTTTTTTTTTTAATTTGGTGCGGTTCGTATTCACACTGTACATTTTTGTAAGTGGACCAAAATCTGTAAACAAAACCACGTGTGCTGAGGTCGTTCATCCATTGGACAGAAATGAGCAGTGTCCATTAAAGCGCTCAGTCCAAAGTGAAAGGACAGAATCACGGAAATTTTGCTGTTTTTGTTATCGTCATAGTGGTTTTTACAGATGCAGATGTCTGCACAAGTGTTTGTGCAGCAAGAGCGTTTGATGCAACGTCAGGTTTACAGTATTGTAGAATT
>NW_021941498.1:0-37951 GCF_902148855.1 Sphaeramia orbicularis | reverse complement strand
CACTTTAACCCTTACAGACCCAAACATCAACCTTTAACCCTTACAGACCCAAAAATCCACCTTTAACCCTTACAGACCAAAAGTCCACCTTTAACCCCAAACGTCCACCTTTCACCCTACAGACCCAAACGTCCACCTTTAACCCTTACAGACCCAAACATCCACCTTTACCCTTACAGACCCAAACGTCCACCTTTAACCCCAAACGTCCACCTTTAAACCCAAACGGTCCACCTTTAACCCTTACAGACCCAAACGTCCACCTTTAACCCTTACAGACCCAAAAATCCACCTTTAACCCTTACAGACCCCAACATCCACCTTTACCCTTACAGACCCAAACGTCCACCTTTAACCCTTACAGACCCAAACGTCCACCTTTAACCCTTACAGACCCAAACGTCCACCTTTAACCCTTACAGACCCAAACGTCCACCTTTAACCCCAACCGTCCACCTTTAACACTTACAGACCCAAACATCCACCTTTAACCCCAAACGTCCACCTTTAACCCTTACAGACCAAACGTCCACCTTTAACCCTTACAGACCCAAACATCCACCTTTAACCCTTACAGACCCAAACGTCCACCTTAACACCAAACGTCACCTTTAACCCCAAACGTCCACCTTTAACCCTTACAGACCCAAACAGTCCACTTTAACCCTTACAGACCCAAACATCCACCTTTAACCCTTACAGACCCAAACATCCACCTTTAAACCTTACAGACCCAAACGTCCACCTTTAACCCTTACAGACCCAAACGTCCACCTTTAACCCTTACAGACCCAAACGTCCACCTTTACCCTTACAGACCCAAACGTCCACCTTTAACCCCTCACAGACCCAAACGTCCACCTTTAACCCTTACAGACCCAAACATCCACCTTTAACCCTTACAGACCCAAACATCCACCTTTAACCCCAAACGTCCACCTTTAACCCTTACAGACCCAAACATCCACCTTTAACCCTTACAGACCCAAACGTCCACCTTTAACCCTTACAGACCCAAACGTCCACCTTTAACCCTTACAGACCCAAACATCCACCTTTAACCCTTACAGACCCAAACGTCCACCTTTAACCCTTACAGACCCAACATCCACCTTTAACCCTAACAGACCCAAACGTCCACCTTTAACCCTTACAGACCCAAACGTCCACCTTTAACCCTTACAGACCCAAACATCCACCTTTAACCCTTACAGACCCAAACATCCACCTTTAACCCCAAACATCCACCTTTAACCCTTACAGACCCAAACATCCACCTTTAACCCTTACAGACCCAAACATCCACCTTTAACCCTTACAGACCCAAACGTCCACCTTAACCCTTACAGACCCAAACGTCCACCTTTAACCCCAAACATCCACCTTTAACCCTTACAGACCCAAACATCCACCTTTAACCCTTACAGACCCAAACATCCACCTTTAACCCTTACAGACCCAAACGTCCACCTTTAACCCCAAACGTCCACCTTTAACCCTTACAGACCCAAACGTCCACCTTTAACCCTTACAGACCCAAACATCCACCTTTAACCCTTACAGACCCAAACGTCCACCTTTAACCCCAAACGTCCACCTTTAACCCCAAACGTCCACCTTTAACCCTTACAGACCCAAACGTCCACCTTTAACCCTTACAGACCCAAACATCCACCTTTAACCCTTACAGACCCAAACATCCACCTTTAACCCTTACAGACCCAAACGTCCACCTTTAACCCTTACAGACCCAAACGTCCACCTTTAACCCTTACAGACCCAAACGTCCACCTTTAACCCTTACAGACCCAACGTCCACCTTTAACCCCAAACGTCCACCTTTAACCCTTACAGACCCAAACATCCACCTTTAACCCTTACAGACCCAAACGTCCACCTTTAACCCCAAACGTCCACCTTTAACCCTTCAAGTACAGTTCTTCATCTTTTCATGGTCATCAGATATGACCATATTTGAGTTCAGAGGCTTCATAGTTACCGTGGAAACACCTCCTCTTCTCCAACATTCAGACCCATGCAGTTGGATCAGTGACAGTGGATGGACACACAGGGGTTTGTGTTCAGTTCATGATATTTGACTTAAAAAGTCACTGTTTCTTCAGCTTTATTTGCGTTTTGATAGAATAACCTTTGAATTGACAGTGAGGTTTGATGAACATCTGCAGGGTTAGTCCACTAAAGATCAGAAAATAGATGATTTCCACTGGAAAAAAAATGCAAACGTCAGAGGATAATATTCTAATAAATGGTGATAAATCAGTTAGGAAAGGCTACATTTGGGAACTGCCACCAAAGTCACACTGGGTCCTTTTGGGTTAATTTGATGACATTCTACTTTTTTTTGGATCATTTTTTTGTTTGGACTATTGATTTGAAGAAGTGATCAATAGTAGAATCAGTAAAATAATCTACATACCTGAGACTGGAAAATGTGTTCAACTACTATTATGACAATTATGATAATTATGTCTAATGTCAGTCATCTGCATCATAGTCATTATATGTGTTTTAAACATATATATATATATATATATATATATATATATATATATATATATATATATATATATATATATATATATATATATATAATTTTATTTTTTGTATTTTATTCTTATTTTTTTGAATTTTATTTTTCATTTCTTTATTTTTGTAATTTTTTTTTAATTATATGTGTTATATTCAAATGAATTTAATGTAGCCTCTGCATCACAGCAACAACACTGTTTATTTATTTATTCATTCATTCATTTCTTTATTTCTTTATTTCTTTATTCATTATTTATTTATTATTTATTATTTTAATTATTTAAATTACTTATTTATTCATTAATTTTTTTTGTTCATCATTATTACTATTATATGTCTTATATTCAAACGAACTTAATGTAGCCTCTGCATCACAGAACCAACACTGTTCATTTATTTATTTAGAATTGTAAATGAATTTCGGCAGTAAGGGGTTAACCACGCTATAAACGCTACAAATGCACGAGAGCAGGAACAAATACCAGATTTATAAAAATAAATAGAATAAATAATAACACAAAAACAGAGCAGTGTTCCAGATAACCTCTTGTCTTGTGCATTTGTACATATTTACAGTCCAACCTTCTGCTAAATAATAGAAGTGTCATCAGAGGCGTCTTCCTCTAAATAAAGGATGTGTTTGTACTGTTTGCGTTCTGGTCCAGATGACGCGCACAGAAAAGTGAACGAACGACTGAACAATATTCAGTCCAGATGTGAGGAGCGTCTCAGAGGAACCGAGGCCTTTGTGGACCACCACACCAAGGTTATTATCGTTAACGCAAACGAACCAAATGACCAAAACTAGAATGGAAACAACATTTTCCTTAACTGAAATAAATAAAAACTATAATTAAAGGAAAAAAAACATAACTAACTGAAACTGTATTGTGTGTTTACAAACTAAAACAGATACAAATTGTGACAGGTTTACCTGAATCCACTCCCTGACGGTGTCGTCCGACGGCGTCCACCCGTTCTCCTGTAGTTGAGGCTGTGAGCGTTCAGGCGACCGTTGGAGTTGTACTGGGACGAAGCGCTGATCTGATCTGAGCTGATGTCTCCAGACTCCATCCCCAGAGGCTCCAGACAGGCAAAGTCTGAACACAACAACAGCAAGAGTTAACGAGCAGCAGGAAGGAGTGGAAACTGGGAATGAAAACTAGGATAAAAGACAGGACAGAGGGACGAGTGTTCAGACCGCTCCTTCTGTGGACAAACACCAGAGGGGACAGGAGGACACACAGGACACTGAACCTCCTCAGACCCAGGGAGTGTCAGCAGTACCAGCTTCTGTTGTGTTTTATTAAATCAGTGCCCATACTGGAAACATCATGAGGCAACAGTTTATTCTAGTCCAGTCTGACCCATCCAGTCCACTCAGGTGGTCTGGTGCAGGTCTGCTCTGGTTCCAAAGTCAGAACTAAACCTGGAGAATCAGCGTTCAGTTTCTATGTTCTGTAGATCTGGAACAAACGACCAGAAAATATCAGGTCTGAGATCTGAGAGTCTGAGTTCTGTTCAGTTCTGCTTCCAGACTCACCTGTTCACTGGGTTCTGGTTCTGGTTCCAGACTCACCTGTACACTGGGTTCTGGTTCTGGTTCCAGACTCACCTGTTCACTGGGTTCTGGTTCTGCTTCCAGACTCACCTGTTCACTGGGTTCTGGTTCTGGTTCCAGACTCACCTGTTCACTGGGTTCTGGTTCTGGTTCCAGACTCACCTGTTCACTGCTGCCTTGACTAAAAGGCTTCTGACTTTTGACATTTCAGATCCTCTTTCCAGACTCTGCACTGCAGCTCTTACTTTCATATGTGTGTGTGTGTGTGTGTGTGTGTGTGTTTATATTTTTGGGTTTTATGTTGTTTTCTTACGTGCAGTTTTAATCCCCTTTTACATGTTTATTTATAATGTTTGAAATGTGTTTCTTTCTCCCTGTCGTTGTGTTTCATGTCCTGTGTGTTGCTGAAATGTGCGACACACATAGACTTCCCTTTTCAGATGCAGTTTTGAAAATCTGATGTGTTGTCCTTTGTGGTGGACAGTTTTGTTTTTTTTGTATAAAGTTGTGAAAGTCTTGTCCACAGATGTGGACAGAAAACCCACAGCTGGGTCTGAGGAGGATAAAGGTGGGTTTGGCTGAAGGAAACATTTGATCAAATGTCAGTAGATGACAGCCCACAGCACAGACACCAGACCTGGAGGGATTTATGAATGAGGCTGAAACTGAACACACACCTGAGTCACACCAATGTGAACGTAAACTACACAAAGGAAGAAATAAGAATAAAAAGGGTCCGTGTGGCCAACGCTCAGACAGAAGTTCGTATTATTTTTAAGTGAATGAACCATGTTTCAAGAGAGGGGCAGAGCTGTCAACCGATCACCACCTGGTGGTGAGTTGGATCCGCTGGCGAAGGAGGAAACCGGACCGACTCGGCAGGCCCAAACGTGTTGTGAGGGTCTGTTGGGAACATCTGGCGGAACCCGATGTCAGTGTGGTCTTCAACTCCCACCTCCGGGAGAGCTTCTCCCAGATCCCAGGGGAGGCTGGGGACATGAGTCGAGTGGACCATGTTCTCCACCTCCATTGTCGAAGCGGCTGCTCGGAGCTGTGGTCGCAAGGTCTCCGGTGCTGTCGTGGCGGCAATCCCCGAACCCGGTGGTGGACCCCGGAAGTAAGGGATGCCGTCAAGCTGAAGAAGGAGTCTTATCGGGCCTTGTTGGCCCGTGGGACTCCCGAGGCAGCTGATGGGTACGGAAGGCCAAGCGAGCTGCAGCCAGGCGGTTGTGGAGGCAAAAAACTCGGGTCTGGGTGGAGTTTGGGGAGGCCATGGAGGAGGACTATCGGTCGGCCTCGAGGAAATTCTGGCAAACCATCCGGCGCCTCAGGAGGGGAAAGCAGTGCGCCACCAACACTGTTTACAGTGGAAGTGGGGAGCTGCTGACCTCGACTGGGGATGTTGTCGGACGGTGGAAGGAATACTTCGAGGATCTCCTCAATCCCACTGCCACGTCTTCCATAGAAGAAGCAGAGGCTGAGGTCTCAGAGGTGGACTCATCCATCACCCAAGCTGAAGTCACCGAGGTGGTTGGCAAACTCCTCGGTGGCAGGGCACCGGGGGTGGATGAGATTCGCCCTGAGTACCTTAAGTCTCTGGATGTGCAGGGACTGTCTTGGTTGACACGTCTCTGTAACATTGCGTGGCGGTCGGGGACAGTACCTCTGGATTGGCAGACCGGGGTGGTGGTTCCCCTTTTTAAGAAAGGGGACCGGAGGATGTGCTCCAACTATAGGGGGATCACACTCCTCAGCCTCCCGGGGAAAGTCTATTCCAGGGTACTGGAGAGGAGGATCCGACCGATAGTCGAACCTGGATCCAGGAGGAACAATGCGGTTTTCGTCCTGGTCGTGGAACGCTGGACCAGCTCTATACTCTCCATCGGGTGCTCGAGGGTTCATGGGAGTTCGCCCAACCAGTCCACATGTGTTTTGTGGATCTGGAGAAGGCGTTCGACCGTGTCCCTCGTGGTATCTTGTGGGGGGTGCTTCGGGAGTATGGGGTCCGGGGCCCTTTGCTAAGGGCAGTCCGGTCCTTGTATGACCGAAGCAGGAGCCTGGTTCGCATTGCCGGCAGTAAGTCAGACCTGTTCCAGGTGCATGTTGGACTCCGGCAGGGCTGCCCTTTGTCACCGGTTCTGTTCATAATTTTTATGGACAGAATTTCTAGGCGCAGCCAAGGGCCGGAGGGGGTCCGGTTTGGGGACCACAGGATTTCATCTCTGCTTTTTGCAGATGATGTTGTCCTGTTGGCCTCATCGAACCTGGACCTTCAGCGTGCACTGGGGCGGTTTGCAGCCGAGTGTGAAGCGAGCGGGATGAGGATCAGCACCTCCAAATCCGAGGCCATGGTTCTTGACCGGAAAAAGGTGGTTTGCCCTCTCCGGGTCGGTGGGGAGTCTTTGCCCCAAGTGGAGGAGTTTAAGTATCTCGGGGTCTTGTTCACGAGTGAGGGAAGGATGGAGCGTGAGATTGACAGACGGATTGGTGCAGCGTCTGCAGTGATGCAGTCGCTGTACCGGTCGGTTGTGGTAAAGAAGGAGCTGAGCCGAGAGGCGAAGCTCTGGATTTACCGGTCAATCTACGTTCCTACCCTCACCTATGGTCATGAGCTTTGGGTCATGACCGAAAGGACAAGATCCCGGATACAAGCGGTCGAATGAGTTTCCTCCGTCGGGTGGCTGGGCGCACCCTTAGGGATAGGGTGAGGAGCTCAGTCACCAGGGAGGAGCTCGGAGTAGAGCTGCTGCTCCTCCGCGTCGAGAGGGGCCAGCTGAGGTGGCTCGGGCATCTGTTTCGGATGCCTCCTGGACGCCTCCCTGGGGAGGTGTTCCGGGCATGTCCCACCGGGAGGAGACCTCGGGGAAGACCCAGGACACGTTGGAGAGACTATGTCTCTGGGCTGGCCTGGGAACGCCTCGGGATCCCCCCGGAAGAGCTGGAGGAGGAGTCTGGGGAGAGGGAAGTCTGGGCATCCCTGCTTAGACTGTTACCCCCGCGACCCGGCCCCGGATAAGCGGAAGAGAATGGATGGATGGATGGATGAACCATGTTTGTCTCACATGGATCTCTGTGTCCTTTCATGATGGATTCCTATTGGCTGGTTGTTGTTTTTTTTGTTTTTTTTACACATTATGACATCATCCTCCGTCAGCCATCGGCCATGACCACATCCAGGATAATTCTCGTGGTTTATCATCTTTGGAACAGACGCCTCAGATGAAAATCCATGGCATGTCATCACAGAAAAGGGCAGTTCATACAGAGTTCCAGGAGAAACTTTGAATGGACCTGCTTCTGCTCCAGGGTTCTGCTGTTAAAGCTACTGTGTCCTTCCACTGTCACCGGTCAGAAGTGTTTGCACCTGGACGATTCTGTTGGCTTAAACTTTAATTTGATTTGATCTGTCTGCCTTTTATGTGAAGCACAGCTGTTGAATTGTGAGCCACGCCTTCTGTAGACAAACCTCCATCTTTGTGTTCAACTACTGTTAAACATTAAACCAGTGGAACGTCTGCCCTCAGGACACACTATAAACTTATATTTACCAGCTCCAACACTGAAAGGGGGCGTGGTTTGTTAGAAAAGGTGGTGTTTTAAACAGCTGACTCCTCCCATCACCTGTCGAACCCTTCATTTGGACCCAGAAACAGCTGGTCCCAGGTCCTCCCACAGATCTGTCCGCTCAGTTCTGTTCTGTCAAACTCCTGTTCGTTCAGTTCCACATTAGCCCAGTGTGATCTGAAGTGGAGCGCACCAGTACAATGAGAACAGAGGAAAAAGGAACATGACGTTATGATCATGTTTACACCCACAACGTGTCTTTAAAAATCTGAATAACATGAACAACTTGAATTGTCTTTAGAAAAACAAATGCCATTTTAACAATATTCTGCCTCAGTTGATCAGTTTCTCATTTCCACATGGTGCATCACAACTCACTTTACAATTACAAATACACAAAAGCTTTAGTAACAGGTAAAACATTGGTGAAATTACATTTACTTCTCTTAAGACATTTCAGGTTGTTCATATTTCTTCAGGTTTTTCACATTTAATTGTTACAGGATAGTTCGTAAATGTCAACATTTTCATAATTTAATGTTATTTTTTGCACTAAAACAAAGACAAAATTTGAAGTTATTAATTCAAGATTTTTTTTTGGTTTAATTCAATTTTTTTTTTTTTTTTTTTTTTGGCTTAATTCAAGATTTTTTTTTTACTTAATTGAAGATTTTTTTTTTTTTTTTTTTTTGCTTAATTCAACATTTTTTCCTGAATTCAAGCTAAAGTTTTTTTTTTTTTTGCTTAATTCAATTCAAGACTGTGGAATTTTTGCGCTTTGTAAATTCATCCCAGCGGCCGGATTAGAACCTTTGGGGGACGCATGTGTGACAGCCCTGCTGGATGTGGTCATGGCCGATGGCTGACGGAGGATGATGTCATAATGTGTAAAAAAAAAAAAAACAACCAATAGGAATCCATCATGAAAGGACACAAAGGTCCATGTGAGACAAACATGGTTCATTCACTTGAAAATAACACAAACTTCTGTCTGAGCGTTGGCCAGAAGGACCCTTTATATTCTTATTTCGGTCTTTGTTTAACGTTCACATTGGTGTGACTCAGGTGTGTGTTCAGTTTCAGCCTCATTCATATTTCCCTCCAGGCCTGTTGTCTGTGCTGTGGGCTGTCATCTACTGACATTTGATCAAATGTTTCCAACAATGAACACTTTTTGTAAAAGGAGTTTGTTAATGTAAACATTTTCATGTAATTTTACTGTTTTACACTAAAAAAAAAAGATAAAAATCTGCAGTTGTTATTATTTATGGGTTATTTTGATCCTATTTTACTGATGTGACCAACTGAGATCTAATGTGTCTGTATGTGGAACCTGAATTAAAATGATTTTAACTAATAAAATAACATAAATAATAGGTTAAGAACTGATAAATAATGTCAACACCAAAGTTTTCTCTGTTTTTGAGTGAAAAAAGTCCAATTCTGTAATGAAAATGTTTACATCTATGAACTGTACTTGAACATAACACGATCAAATATGAACAACCTGAAAATTCTTCAAAAAAATAAGTGTAATTTTAACAATATTCTGCCTCAGTTTGTCATTTATACATGTGCATCACAATGTACAGATCACAGTGGATCTACAAATACAACATTTAGTAACAGGCAGAATATTGGTACAATTCTACATACGTATCTTAAGACATTTCATATTTTTCATATTTATTCAGGTTATTCACATTTTGTGTAAAAGGCTAGTCTGTAGATATAAAGATTTTTTGTGTAATTTTACTTTTTTTACACTAAAACAAAGACAAAAATTGGTGTTTTTCATCATTTATAGGTTGTTATGATAGTATTTTACTGGTGTGACCCACTTCAGATTGAACTGACCTAAAATGATCTTCACATCTTTGACTGTTCGTATCTTCAGTGTAATTTTTGCATTTCACTAATTCATCCTACGGACCGCACTGGACCCTTCACCCAAAAAAAATCTGTAATTTAACAGAATTTTCACTGTTTTTTTTTTTTTTTTTTTTTTTTTACAGATTGTTCCTGTATTTTTCAGATACAGGAAATATCAATGAAATGACAAAAACAGACTGTGATTTTACATGTCAAATGGAAAATAACACGAAAAAACTGGAACTGTGAAGAAACAGAAAATTTACCTTTTTTTTTTGAAGAATTTTTTCTTTTTTCACAGAAAAATACAGTTCAAATACATTTGCAAATGTATCGTAATTTCACAAACATTTATTTTCTATTTATGAGATTAAACTGTTAATTTAAAGTTTAATATTGTAAAAAAAATAATAAAACCAGATAAAATTCCAGACAGTTAACTGTAACAGAAGTATTAGTTCTGTCAGTTGAACCAGACTTGTTTGTTAATTAACAAATATCTTGTGTAATTACAGGAGGTTTCACAACAAAAATGTTGAATAAATGTATTTTTGTGAATGTATAACATGTATAAGCACTGATAAACTGTCCAAATACAGTTTTTTTCAGTGGATTGGACAACTGAGTCTCACTGAAAATTATTTATATATATATTTATAGGGAATTGGATTGTTTTAATACATGTAAACATTCTTTATTAAACATTAAAAAGTCAAAAAATATGCAAAATGTCATGTAAAGTTAGGGCAAAAAACTGTATTTGAATGATGGAAAATGAGTGTATTTTAATGAGATGGTTATTTTCTGTTATTTAACAGTATTTTTTCGGCGCCCCTGCTGCTGGAATAATACAGTTCTTGTCTGTTTTTTCTTCTTCCAGTGTGTGGTGGGCTGGATGTGGGCCCCAGGCCTCATGTTGGACGCCTGGGTGTCAGTGTGTTGAATGTAGATCAGCTCAGTGGTGTGTGTGTGTGGGCGGACACAGCTCTGCTTCTGTTCAAACAGCTTCTGCAGAACTTTTGGACAAACTCAGCGTCCGCTCGGTCACAGCAGGGGGTTCTGGGAAGGAAGGGGGGGGTTTGTGTACTGTATGGGGGGGGCTCAAACCAACCCCACATCCACACAGTTCCACTAATAAATGAGTTGGAGAAAGTTTTCCTGCAGCGTCACTAAAAAACCTGCTCCTCCTGATCTGTGTCATGGTCGGTAGTTGTTAACTGGACAGTTTCCAGAAACTCATAAATCTGCCGTGGACTTCAGAGAAGGTTCTACTGCTGCAGAAAACACAGAAACTGGATGTGACAGACACACACAGCCCCGTAAAAAAAACAGTATTATTCCGGCAGCAGGGGCGCCGAAAAATCCTGTAAAATAACAGAAAATAACCATCTCATAAAAATATGGTCATTTTCCATCATTCAAATACAGTTTTTTGCCCTAACTTTACATGAGATTTTGCATATTTTTTGACTTTTTAATGTTTAATAAAGAATATTTACAGGGTGGGGAAGCCAAATGTACACTGAACATTTAGTTGTTTTTTCTCAGCAGACACTACGTCAGTTGTTTTGAACCCAAACATATACTGATGTCATAATCATACCTAACACTATTATCCATACCTTTTCACAAACTTTTGCCCATATGAGTAATCAGGAAAGCAAACGTCAAAGAGTGTGTGATTTGCTGAATGCACTCGTCACACCAAAGGAGATTTCCAAAATAGTTGGAGTGTCCATAAAGACTGTTTAGAATGGAAAGAAGAGAATGACTATGAGCAAAACTATTACCAGAAAGTCTGGAAGATACTATTAAAGAAGAATGGGAGAAGTTGTCACCCCAATATTTGAGGAACACTTGCGCAAGTTTCAGGAAGTGTGTGAAGGCAGTTATTGAGAAAGAAGGAGGACACATAGAATAAAACATTTTCTATTATGGACATTTTCTTGTGGCAAATAAATTCTCATGACTTTCAATAAACTAATTGGTCATACACTGTCTTTCAATCCCTGCCTCAAAATAGTGTACATTTTGCTTCCCCACCCTGTACATGTATTAAAACAATCCAATTCCCTATAAATATATATATAAATAAATAATTTTCAGTGAGACTCAGTTGTCCAATCCACTGATAAAAACTGTATTTGGACAGTTTATCAGTGCTTATACATGTTATACATTCACAAAAATACATTTATTCAACAGTTTTGTTGTGAAACCTCCTGTAATTACACAAGATATTTGTCAATGAACAAACAAGTCTGGTTCAACTTACATGTAAAATCACAGTCTGTTTTTGTCATTTCATTGATATTTTCCTGTATCTTGAAAATACAGGAAAAATCTGTCAAATAAACAGTGAAAATTCTGTTAAATTACAGATTTTTTTTTTTTACAATGTACACAAGATATTTGTCAATTAACAAACAAGTCTGGTTCAACTGACAGAACTAATACTTCTGTTATGGTTAATTGTCAGTAATTTTATCTGGTTTTATTATTATTATTTTTTTTTTTTACAGTATTAAACTTTAAATTAACAGTTTAATCTCATAAATAGAAAAGAAATGTTTGTGAAATTATGATACATTTGCAAAAGTATTTTAACTGTATTTTTCTGTGAAAAAAGAAAAACATTTCTTTTAAAAAATGGAATTTTTTTGGTTATTCACAGTGAGGGGGTTAGGACAGAAAACCCATAGCTGGGTCTTAGGAGGTTTACTTTATAAGATCACAGAGCGGTCAAAATTCTAAAACTAAGAGGATACTTTTTTCAGTGTATTGCTGTGGGTTTATAGAAATTGCCCCTGTGTGGTTTGGAGAATATTGCCTTATAACCCTCTGAAACGTGAGCTTAAACTATGTGTCCATAAATGTGGACGTCATGCATGTCCAGGGGCCAACTCTGACCCTCCAAAGGGTCCAGTCTGACCCTCCAAAGGGTCCAGTATACTGTATTTACACTAAAACAAACTAACATTTCACAAAAACACAAATAAGCTGAACAAATATGAACATTCTGAAATGTCTGAAGTGTAATTGGAACAATATTCTGCCTGTTCTTAAATGTTTTGTGTGTTTGTTGATCCACTGGGATCTGTACGTTTTGTAATTTACACGTTTAAATGATAAACTCAGACAGAATATTGGGAAAATTGCAATTGGCTTTCTTAAGAAAGTTCAGTTTGTTGATGTTTTTCACATTGTTTGAAAGGAGAGTTTGTAGATGCAAACCTTTTCATTGTTTAATTTGTCTTTTTTTGCACTAAAACACAGATAAAAGTTTGCAGTTGTCATTATTTGTATATTATTCTGTTATTACTGGACTGGTTGGGTCCACTGCAGATCAGATCAGACTGAATGTGGAACCTGACAGAACATGAGTTTGACAGAACTGGATTAATTCATTCAAACTGATAAAAACCTGATTCCGTTCCATTGGTCCTTGGTTTCCTTCATGTCTCTGCTGTTAAACTTTGGTTCCACTGTTGTGTTTCACACGGACCCTTATTGTGGCGCACATGAGTCCAGGCCACACCCCCAGTTGGATGTTAGTTCCATGTTCAGTTGGTCTGAGTTACTATTATTTTTTTCCACCTATTTAAATAATCATTTAATCAAATCGAACTGAAGAAAATAATCAACAGATGAATGGATTTCCAACAGAATGGACAGCTGCAGTAAATCTAATATTCAGCTTTAACTCCAGTCACAGTGACAATCAGAAGCAGAATCTCTTTATTGTCATTGTACATTGTACTGAGGCAGAGCTCTCCAACTTAGTGCAGAAATTACAAGGCACAACAAAAGCCAGTAGAAGGCACACTGTTTACATCAGAAAAAACAGAAGACAGAGGTGTAACTAGGACTATTTGTAAAAAAAAAACAAAAAAAAAAAAAAAAAAAGATATACAGAATTTAGCAGTGCAAATATTTTGACAGTTGTACATATGGAATTGGAAAAGTGCAAATGTGACCACAGTGACCTCCATGGTTTTATGTACATGATGGTCCTGGACCTAAACCTGACCAACAAGGTTCCAGTCCCACCCCTGAGATGAATGTACACAGTGTCTAAATTCCACAGTCCAGGCTGTGGAACTCATGTTAGTGTGGGTTCCACATCCAGACCAATCTGATCTACAGTCCAATAAGAACAGCAGAAGAACCCACACAAAAGAACCACTGCAGATTTACTACTGGGTTTGATGGAACAATAATATGACATTATGTCTGTAAATAATGACAACTGCAAATGTTTGTCTTTGTTTTAGTGAAAAAAATCCCATTAAATTGTGAAACTCTTTCCATTTCCAAACTCTCCTGTACCAATAAAATGTGACTAACCTGAACAAATGTGTCCAACCTGAAATGTCTGTATTAAATTCAGTCCAGTTTGAACTCTTTTCTTCCTGTTCCTCAGTGTTTAGTGTCTTTGGAGATCTGATCCAGAATGCACATGGACTAATGAGAAGTGGAGGAAGAAGACTGAGAACATTACACTACAAATTTCATTTTTTTCAGGTTATTTACATTTTTTTGTTTGGATAGTTTATGAAAGTAAGTATTTTCATAATCTAATGGGGGTCTTTGCAGTAAAACACAGACCTAAATTGTCAGTTGTCATTCTTTCTGGGTTCTTCTGTTCTTCTGTTCCTGGTTGGGTCCACTGCAGATCAGATCAGACTGAATGTGGAACCTGACAGAACCGGAGTTTAGAACCCTGTCTGATACTGAAGTTTGGTTCAAACATTTGTCTGTTTTTCTTGGTGTATTTTTCCTTAGTTTGTATGAATTAACTGTCAAACACAGTTTGTTGTCTTTTTAAGAGCCTTTCTTCAGGGTTTCATCACTGTGTATTCTAATATTATCCTCTGTATTTTACATTCTGTTCAGTGTAAATCCTGTGTTTTCTTATATTTAATTCTCTGATCCTGTAGATGTTCATTCCAGCTCAGATTACAGTTGATGGTTCTTCGATCAGAAACAGATCAAACTGAATAAACAGTGTGTTTTTCAGTCCAGTCTGTCCTGAACTGAACACAAACCCAGTGTGTCCATCCACTGGCACTGATCCAACTGCATGGGTTTATTAGGGTTGTTTTTTTTCAAATTTATTCCATTTGTGGGTTATTTTGTCCATGGTACTTATTATTTTGTTGATTTATTATTAATTTTTGTTAACTTTATTGATCATTTTGGTTGATTTTGTTAATTTTGTTGCTTATTCCCTCCTCCAGGAGGTATTGTGATCACTTTGCTTTGTGTGTTTGTGTGTTTGTTTGTTTGTTTGTTTGTTCATCTTTAGTGTAAAACTCTTCCACCCATCTTTCCCAGATCTTCCCCACAGATAGGCCTAGGCCCTGGGACCAGCCCAGTCCATTTTGGTCCCAGTAGGACAAAGTTCAAGGTCACAGCAAGGTCACAACATCTACAGTTTTCCATCTGTCATCATTGAGACATTTTCCAAAATTCATCCAAAATTCCAAATGACTCCGATTCTCCTCCAGTTGGATCCACCTGTAGCTTAGAACAGTCTCTTGTATGTGGAACTAAATTGTCCACATCCACTGTGGAATGTGGACTCTGTGGACATTTACACTGAACACTGAAAATCCCATTTCCCACACATTTAAAATTAGAACTCAGCTAATATTGATGTGAATTGAATCTAATTGGACAGACACATGACTGGGACCAGATTCAACTGTTTGTGTGTATGGAACAACCTGGAAACTGTTGGATTTAAACAGACAGAGTGGATCCACACATGCACAGAGTTCAGGGTGAAGGAGGAGCTCTGAGTTCTGAACACTGGGTTTGTTTGACTTTTACTTCATTTTGGTTACATTTTTTTGCTTATTTTTAATGTTATGTCAGATTTGTAAAGTTCTTGTTAATTTTATTCATGAACTGAACATAACCCCAGTGTGTCCATCCACTGTCACTGCTCCAGCTCCATGGGTTTGACTGGAGAATCAATGATGGAGAAGATGAGCCTTATTTCAACGAATCGATAGGTTTAATGGTTCCGAAGTTAATAAATATTTTAGTTCAGTAGATGGTTCTAGTCATCAGTGGCTGTTTGAGGGTTAAAACACTTCAACTCAAACCGGCTCTGAATCCAACACCAAACACACACTACAGGTTTGTTCCAGACCACAGACTTTCCTTTGAGTTCTCCCCAAGTGTCCTTGAAAGTCACAGTGGGACTTTGGATAAACTCATCTGTGGACAGACACATTCCTGAACAGGGGTCACTGGGGTCATGGAGGTCACAGGGGTCACTGGGGTCAAGGGGGTCAGTGGGTTGGGGTTACCAGAGTGCAGGGACGGCCCACCCCTCCATGCAAACTGAGCAGGTCCTGCAGTCAAACCCACACCAACGTGCTTTTAACCACTGTGTGAACACGAAGAAAAGGAAAATAAAGAAAAAGAGCTCCACCGAGAGCCGGAAACACAGCGGACGATGACGGTACGTGTGAAATGTCCCATTAAACGGAAGAAGATTAGAGCCAAAAGTAGGTCAAACTGCACAGTCCGATCAGAATCACAGTTTAGATCAAAGTTTGAAATATGAAATAAGATCCAACTCACATCTGAAACGTAGGATTGAAATGGATTTACTGAGGATGGAAAAATGGACTGAGTCGCATCAGCGTTTAATCTCAGATGTTCTGATAAAATATTAGACCCAGACTGAATAAAAGGAAATACTTTGTAGAAAAGTTCTTTAAACTGGAAACTGGAGAAAAGGGAACAGAAAGAACAGAACTCACCAAAAACAACCAAAAAAACCCAAACGTATGTTTGTCTTTAAACCGTCTATAAAACTGTTTTAATCCCAGGGCCATAATCACACTGAACTCAGCCGCACATTCATTCATTCATTCATTCATTCATTCATTCATTCACTGTGTGGAATGCTGAATGTTGTCCAGAGTATATGAGGAGGTTTTCTGTGTCTTTTAGACTTCCAGGAACACTCTTTGTTTATGCTGCTATTTTTTTTTTTAGATATTTATGCCATCAGGGTTTTTCTTTTATATTTTATTTTTTAGACTCTTTTATATACGTTATTTATACTTTTTTTATGGCACCTAGGACGATTGCACTTTTTAAATTTCATTGTACCTGTACAATGACAATAAAGACATTCTATTCTATTCTATTCTATTCTATTCTATTCTATTCTATTCTATTCTATTCTATTCTATTCTCAAGACACAAATCAACTCCATCAAAATAAAAATGACAGAAAAAAGCAGCTAAATGACGGTGACGAAGGGACAGACAGTAGAAACTACTGGGTTCAGTATGAGGAAACAGGAACAGAACCAGTTCATGTGTCTGGGGTTAAAACCACTCACATACCAAACACACATCTGGACCTTAAAGCTCCTGTCGCATCGTCTTCTGCCCTGAAATCTGATGATTTATCTGATGATGTCATTAATGAGGTCATTAATGATGTCATTAATGCTGTCCTGCGTCCGTGGTGAACATGCCACAGTGCAGAGGAAAAGCTCTAAACTCAGCCTTTTTTTGTTTCTCTGGGGAAATTCTCTTTCTGTTTTCCTTTCTTGCAGTGGGGAATGTAGAGGTCAAAGGTCAGACCTGTCAAACAGGAGGGGTATTCCCATCTGCCCCGAGGAGGGGGAGGGGTGAGGGGCAGTTAATAGAAAAACCAGTAGTTCAGTAAACCTGGGCTGTGATAAAGACAAAGGAGATTTACAAGAGTGGCCTCATGTTCTTTAAATGTACGACCAACGGACGCAGAATAAGCATGAGAAAAACCACACCTGAAACTGAGGCGCCAACGTCAGCCTGACTGAATGAAGCTGGTCTGATGTGCTTCACCTGGACCCTCTAAAGCAGGGGTGTCAAACATGCGGCCAAACCGGGCGCCAAAATGCCAAAGGAGGCCAAAGGTTCTAAAGGGATGAATTTACAAAGTGCAAAAATTCCACAGTCTTGAACTGAATTAAGCAAAAAAAAATTTAGCTTGAATTAAGGAAAAAATGTTGAATTAAGCAAAAAAAAAAATCTTCAATTGAGTAAAAAAAAAAGTTGAATTATGAAAAAAAAATCTTCAGTTAGGTAAGAAAAAAACAAATCTTCAATTAAGTGAAAAAAACAAATCTTGAATTAAGCAAAAAATCTTTAATTAACAACTTCAAATTTCTGTCTGTTTTAGAGCAAAAAAATCCCATTAAATTGTGAAACTCTTTCCATTTCCAAACTCTCCTGTACCAATAAACTGTGACTAACCTGAACAAATGTGTCCAACCTGAAATGTCTGTATTAAATTCAGTCCAGTTTGAACTCTTTTCTTCCTGTTCCTCAGTGTTTAGTGTCTTTGGAGATCTGATCCAGAATGCACATGGACTAATGAGAAGTGGAGGAAGAAGACTGAGAAAATGACACTGATTTATCTGAAGAAATGTCCGTTTTTTCCCAGTTATTCACATATTTTTTGTTTTGGACAGAAATAGTTTCATCATTTAATATTATTTTTTGCACTAAAAATGGTCAGTTGTCATTATTTCTGGGTTCTTCTGTTCTTATTTGACTGGTTGGGTCCACTGCAGATCAAACTGGGCTGAATGTGGAACCTGAAAGAACAGGAGTTTGATTAAACCATTCATTTTTTTAATGGAACGCCACAAAGTAATTTGGGTCTAACTTGTCTTCTAACATCTTCATCCAGGTGAACCTGCCATACTGGTTTTCCCTGAAGGATGTTCTGTGTTATTATGAAAATGAGAACAAATGTTTGCAGTATTTAGTTAATTTTGTTTATTTTATTGGGATCATATTTCATTCATAAGCAAAAATTTTCAGCCTCCACACCAACCTTTCTTCATTTTTTCATTGAACTTAACTCACTTTATAAATCATTAGCCCTTGTTAATGATAATAATAAAAAAAAGGACATTTCTTGATAACTATGATAAGATATTTAACGTATCATCTGACATTTAATGAAATTTTAGAAGACAAATAATTTTTTATGTATTTATTTATTTCTTTTTTTTGTGTATGAATTGTTGAAAATGTCTTCTATATATATACTGATTCTGTTTGTATTCTATTTTTATATCTGTATAAAAATAGCAATTTATAAAGAATTCTTTAAAATAGACTGAACTCCCTGATGTATTTATTTATTTATTTTTGTTAGATAGGTTTTTTTTATACTATTATTTGTCTATTCTGCTTTGTGTCTTTAAATCTATACATTTTTTAAATCTATTTGTTCAAATGCTTTTTCTTTTTGACATCTTGATGTTTGTTCAAAACTTATATGTCTTGTATACGCAAATATTTTCAATTTTCAATTAAAAAGAAAAAAAAAAGGACAGAACACAGATACTTCCACCACTGAGGAGCTGGAGACGCTGGTCAAAGATGGGGGTGGAGTTGGTTTGGTTTGGTGCTTCTCAGCCCTGATATTTTTTAACTCCACCCACTTGTCCAAATATGATCACTTCTGGCTCCAAAAACCAAGTTGGTGACAGTGAAAATACCAACTCATCCCCTGTCCCATCCACTGTCCACACTCAGGACCCGCCCCTCCCCTCCTCCTCACCCCCCCCCCCCCCCCCCCACCCCTCACCCCATGTGCTCACCCTGGTCGGTGTGTCCGGGGGGGAGGCTCCTCTCTCGGATGGTGTAGTTGGCAGAGAAGCCCTCTTTGGCGATGGCGTTGTCGGTGGTGATGGTCATGGACAGGATGCCGGTGTAGGAGATGACCCGACCAGGAGACGACTGTCCACAGTATCTGCCGATGTGAGGACCCACTGGGGGGGGGGGCGGCAGGACAATAAATAAAATAAAATAAATAAAAATAAATATTCTTAATTAAACATTAAAAAGTAAAAAAAAAGCAAAATCTCATGTAAAGTTAGGGCAAAAAACTGTATTTTAATTATGGAAAATTACCGTATTTTTATGACATGGTTATTTTCCGTTATTTAACAGTATTTTTTTGGTACTCCTGCTGCCGGAATAATACCATTTTTCTGGTGTTTTTTTTTCTTACAGTGCACAGACAAATGTTAAAGATGTTCTGATGAAAAACACTCCCAAATGTTAAAATCTTTCTGATGGAATTTGAAAAATATATAAAATAATTAGAATTTATCTTTAACAAAAAAAGCATGAGCACCTGGCAATTTATAAAGAATTCTTTCAAATAGACTGAACTCTGTGATGTATTTATTTATTTATTTTAGATATTTTGTTTTTTTATACTATTATTTGTCTATTCTGCTTTGTGTCTTTAAATCTATGCATTTTTTACATTTATTTGTTCAAATGCTTTTTCTTTTAGACATCTTGATGTTTGTTCCAAATGTATATGTCTTGTATACCCAAATATTAAAAAAAAAAAAAAAAAAAAAATTCATATATATAAAAAAAAGACGTTCTGATGTCCCGCCTCCTTTAAACTACAGTTAAAAAAGTCACTTGTCCCTTTTCCTTTTTTTTTTTTTTTTTTTTAAATTCTCTTTTTATTGAAAGAATTTCAATTTTTTTCACACATTGAAAAAACAGACAAATACAGAAACTACAGACATCCAGAGAGTGGGTGTAACCCCCCCCCCCTACCTGCAGGGAAGCCGTCCCAGATCTCCAGCCAGTCGTATCGGCAGAGGGCGCCCGGCGGCGGCGTGGTGTCCGGCTCCATGTCGAAGCTGTCGAACTCCACCACGATCTCCGACATCTTGGGGGCGAAGATCATGAAGGTGCAGTCCAGGTTGTTGGGGTACTTCTCTGGGAAGCCGGGGGTCTTAATGACGCCCCGGGGAGCCGTGAAGTTCCTGGAACATTCCGGACCTGCAGAAAGACGGCACAGCGTCAGCGTTTGGATTCAAGAACACTGATTCTGTTTGTTTTGAACTTGTCTTGTCCGTCATCCTAACAGCAGAACGGTGGTGTGGTCTGCAGGAGCTGAACAGATCTACTCTGAAAAAAGAGGATATGAGACCCTTTTGATTTGATTTGTTGAACCACATGATGAAGAACCTGACATGAAAGAACAGGGGGAAGGAGAAGAAAGAGAGAGAAAAGACTGGGAGAAGAAAAAAGAAACAGAAGGTGGTGAAGACCCTCAGGAACATTATCAACAGAACAACCATTCCACAGGTGTTTGTGTCCGACTGCAGGTGAAGCTCCTCTGCCTCTAAAATGACTCCCATTAAATGCTCAAATCTGTTCAGTTGTTTTCATTTCATTGACTCCAAATGTGTTGGAACACGTTCATCTCTCAGACCAGTTGGTTCAGAATCAGTTTGATCCCAGATCAGTGGACTGGATGTTGTTCACTTCTCCTCCATTCCCGTGTCTGTGTTTGTTCATTCCATCTCTGCTCAGTGCATTTGTCCGTAGACGCTCAGCGTCCATGCACTTCAATGGGACTGAGTGGAACTGCTTTAAAACCACTACAGACTGGACCAGCACTGGACACATCACACCTGTCGTCCCACCCCCGGACGCTTGGCGTCTCTGGGGGTGAACGGAGCCGTGGGCGGAGCTCGGCCGGGCCGGACGCTGAGCTTCTGTGTGCTGATTGGAGGATGGGTCCGAAGGCTGAATCCTGTTTGACTGACAGCTGTTTTCAGACATACTGTACTTTCCGGTCTATAAGCCGCTACTTTTTTCCACACTATGAACCCGCGGCTCTAAAATGATGTGGCTAATTTATGTTCTCTGGGCTAATGATCGATCCAGCTGATGAAGAAGGACACAGAGCTGCTGCATTTAAGCTTGGCATCAATGAATCAATGGTGAGACGTTGGAGACGGGGTGGGTGTGGCTTATAGTCTGGAAAGTACAGTAGTCCTTCACTTGACAGAGTTCAGTTTTTATTTTATTTATTTTACCTTTATTTAACCAGGAAAACCTCAGTGAGATTAAAAATCTCTTTTCCAACAGTGTCCTGGCCCAGACGGGCAGCAGTTCATTAAATAGTTACAGACACAAACTTTCACACATAAAATGAAAACAACTTTTCAACACATGAGAACACAGTCAGGTCAAACCTTCCAAAGTCAACTTTGCAAAAAGTGCCGATGAGATGAAGACAAAGTGCATCTGGTGAAACGTCTGCAGACAGATGTGTCTAAGTCGTACAACATCCTCTTAAAAGTCTCCAGTGAAACCAGATCCTTCAGTTTCAGGTCTTTTGGTAGTTCGTTCCAGGTGAATGGAACCACAAACCTAAGGCCTGTTCCCCTCTTCAGTTCTAACTTTAGGAACAGACAAAAAGAAAAGATCCTGAGAATGAAGATTAGAAGTGTCTGTGGTTCTCCAGCTGATGTAGGTCAGAAGGTCGGATGGAGCAGACCTAGAACAGACTTAAACTACGCCAGTGACTCAGCCGACCAAGGAGACCATCCTACACCAGCACAAAGCATACGATGATCAGTGAGTTTAATACTGTCACACATTCTGCGGTGAAACCCAGAGAGGAACCACCACCAAATGAACGGTTCATGTACTGACCTGGAAAGAACACACAACCACTGCCTGGAAAAGACGCCTGCTGTGTACGAGAAGGTCACTGAGCACTTTCTGAAACAGGAACGGAGCGACCAGTTTATGCTGAAATAACCTGACAGTTTTTTTGATGTAAGCGACAATGAGCTTCAGCTGTCTGAAAGACGAACAGCCGACACTGAAGCAGCACTCCAAAGTCAAAGCTCCAACACTGACCAGTCTGGGAACGGTTCGGATCAGTCTGGGAACAGTTCGGATCAGTCTGGGAACAGTTCGGATCAGTCTGGGAACAGTTCGGATCAGTCTGGGAACAGTTCGGATCAGTCTGGGAACAGTTCGGATCAGTCTGGGAACAGTTCGGATCAGTCTGGGAAGGGTTCGGATCAGTCTGGGAACGGTTCGGATCAGTCTGGGAACAGTTCGGATCAGTCTGGGAACGGTTTGGATCAGTCTGGGAATGGTTTGGATCAGTCTGGGAACGGTTTTTATTTGTCCCACAGTATGAATTTGGAAAGTACAAAAATTCTACTGAAGTTCTTCAGTCAAAGGTGTCCTAGTTGTTTTGGTTCAGGTTCCATGTTCAGTCCAGCTGGGATCTCTAGTCAAATAATAGAATAATAAACTAGACGTAATGACTCCATATTTAAATCAAGTCCATATCGGATCGGTATTGGATCAATATCGGCAAAAGTAATCCCCTCCCAAAAAATCGGATCAGATTGGAAGCAAAAAATCCAGATTGGGACATCACTGGTCTGCACCATGTACCCCCCCCCCCCCAACCCTTTCATGCATAATGGTCACTCCAGTGGTCAGCTGGTCGAAGCTGGTCTCTTGCGTATTGATGGTTTTGTTGTTTCCGTTCCCTGTCGGCCACCACAGTGGACTCTTATGCATCACCCCATCCACTGACGTTCAGACCAGTACTGGAACTGTTCTAGATAAACCTGATCTGCACTCACATGTTTGAGTTTAAAAAAAATGATAATTGTCATTAGACTGTAATGAACTGTTTTGTATTTTTTAAACCAAAAGGTTTGTTTTTTTTGCATACTACCTCCATGCAGGGATGTTAAAATGTGAGAAAGCATCAGATTAGTGCATTAAACATGTTTTTATTTCATAGTTTTCATGCAGTATTTCAGTAAACACATGTTTCTTTGCTTATAAACTTAAACACATTGTGTCCAACTGAGTGGATATTTTTGTAACTCTGTGAAAAATAGGTTCATAAAAATGTTTCTTTTTTTTTTCATGCCTACAGAGGAATAAAAACACTGGGGAAAAAAAAAAAAGTCTCCATTAATGTTCTCCTAATTCCTGCATGAAAGGGTTAAAGGATCTGCAGGGACCCCGCAGGAGGACAGGGTCCCACATGAGTCTGGGTTCTGCCTTGAACTGAACACTGCAGACCAGAGCAGTGGGTTCACCCAAACAGACGAACGGTTTTCCATTTGAATAAAATGTCCTGTTACTCCCAGATCAAATCTAATTCCATCAAAGTACTGCCTGAGTATTCTGACAGTACTCTGATTACCTCATAATGACAGGACAGATGTGAGCAGGTCTGTTTTTAGTCGTTGGTTTTCCTGGGTTTCCCCAGAACCACACAACAGACAAACAGACGGTGTCCACGCCCTCGTAAACTCAAACAGGCAGAATGAGTCTGCGTCCGACGCTTCAGATAAACGCATTCTGTCGCCATGGAAACAGCAGGACAAAATCTGAATCTGAAAAGTAATTAGATTGTTCTGTGATCCAGTAGAATAATGAGCATCAGTATCAGACCTCAGATCTGTGTCTACACCAGAGGCCATTCCTCCCATTAAATGCTCAAATCTGTTCAGTTGTTTTCATTTCGTTGACTCCAAATGTGTTGGAACTCGTTCACCTCAGACCAGCTGGTTCAGAATCAGCTTTATCCCAAATCATCGGACTCCATGTCGTTCCCTTCTCCTCCATTCCCGTTGCGCTGGTTTCTCCTTCTGTGACAGTTTGAGTTTGACGCTTTCATTTATTTATTTGATATTATTTTGTTATGTTGGTTTTTTAGGGTTCCCGCCAGGTCTCTGTCCTGACGTTTAAGATGTAAAGTCGGTTCAGTCTTTTGTCTGTTTGTCGAATCTCAAACTACACAAAGGATGCACGTCTACATTAAACAAACACCCCACATATGAAGCCTTTCATACATGAATCATGAACCTCAGTAAAGATTTTTTTCTTGAGTGTTTTCATTCCTCCATACACATGAAAAAAACAAAACAAAACAATGTGATCAATTTTTTTTTCATGGAGTTACAAAAATGTCCATGCACTTAATTTTTGAAGTAAAGACACGTGTGATTAAAACCCAATATCAGAAAGTACAGAAGAGGATTAAAGCCACTGGGAAAAAAAAGTAAATAAATAAAATAAGGTCCAATAAATAGTTCTTATTATTATTATGAGAAAAAAGTCAGAATTCTGAAATTAAAGTCAGAGTTCTGAGAAAAAAAGGCAGAATTCTAAACATTTTCTTGTTTCAGTTCCATAATTTAATCATTTCTTGTTCGAGTTTAATATCGTTTTGTAGATAGTTAAATCAATCATACTGTTGGCTACACTGTAAAAAAATCTAACAGAATTTTCACTGTTTATTTGACAGATTTTTCCTGTATTTTTAAGATCCAGGAAAATATCAATGAAATGACAAAAACAGACTGGGATTTTACATGTCAAATGGAAAATAACAGGAAAAAACTGGAACTGTGAAGAACCATAAAATTTCCATTTTTTAAAAGAAATTTTTTCTTTTGCCACAGAAAAATACAGTTAAAATAGATTTGCAATTGTATCATAATTTTACAAATATTTCTTTTCTATTTATGAGATTAAACTGTTAATTTAAACTTTAATACTGTAAAAAAAAAAAAAAAAAAAATTAAAACCAGATAAAGTTACTGATAATAAATGGTAACAGTCAATGGTCGAAGTGCTGGAGAAGAAGTCAATGACTTGCAGGTGTTTTTCACAGGTTGAATTGTCCTGTAAATTATTGTTTAACTGTAGGGGTTAATTGTATGTTGTAACTATGGGTTGTGTTTCATGCTGTCTCTTGGCCAGGACTCCCTTGAAAAAGAGGTTCTTAATCTCAGTGGGATCCTTTTCCTGGTTAAATAAAGGTTAAATAAAATAAATAAAAAACAGAAGTATTAGTTCTGTCAGTTGAACCAGACTTGTTTGGTCCTAGTGGGGCTTTGACACATATGTGCTGATAGTAGCTAGTTTATGTATGGACATACGAATATATTATTACTGTATAGGACAATATAGAATATTATATGTATTTATATGATATGTAGAGGTGTTTTTGTTTGTTTGTTTTTGTTTGTTTTGTTTTTGTTTTTGTTTCTGTTCTTTTTTTGTTTTATTAATAATTGGTAGGAAAAGTTATAACTGGGTATGATCATATTAGTGTACACAGGAAAAAGGAGGTGTGACATTATTATACTAGTACTGTTGTTGTTGTTGTTATTATTATTATTATTATTATTATTATTAGTAGTAGTAGTAGTAGTAGTAGTAGTATTTATTGATTTACTATTATTTATTTATTTGTTTGTTTGTTTGTTTGTTTGCTTATCAGTCATTTCTGTACCAGTACTTATATTTTGTTGGTTGATTTTTGTTTTGATTTCACTGTCGACATGTTCCAAATAAAGATTTCATTCCTTCATTCATTCCTTCATTCATTCCTTCATTCTTTCATTCCTTCCTTCATTCTTTCAGTCATTCATTCCTTCATTCATTCATTCCTTCATTCCTTCCTTCATTCTTTCATTCCTTCCTTCATTCCTTCAGTCATTCATTCCTTCATTCCTTCATTCTTTCCTTCCTTCCTTCCTTCATTCATTCTTTCATTAATTTTTTCATTCATTCTTTCCTTCCTTCCTTCCTTCCTTCCTTCCTTCCTTCTGCTGACATCACAGACCTGAACTGTGTCGGTGTTTGAGTCCAGGCTGAAAACAGCTGTTAAACTATGCATAGAACAACTGAAAGGTTCTGTCTGACCTCTGACCTTTGACTTTGTTTGAATTGATTATTATTTATGTTTTATTGATTCTGTTTTAATTGTGATGGTGTGTTTTGAACTTGTCTCTTTTCCATTTTTGTAAACACTGAATTGGCCTGTGTGTGAATTGTGCTGTACTCATAAATCTGCCTTTAGTGTGTGTTCAAATGTGAGGAAACATCAGATTAGCTGCAGTAAAACTGTTTTTATTTCATGGTTTTCACAGTTTATCAGTAAATACGTTTCTTTGCTTCAAAAATGTAATGCATGGTGTGCAGCTGAGTGGACACTTTTGTAACTTCATGAAAAATAGGCTCATAAAAACAATTTCAATCCCAGTGTTTTTTTAATGCCTCGAGGAATAAAAACTCTCAGGAAAAAACTCCTGATTGAGGCTCTTATGGTTCATGCATGAAAGGGTTAAAGAGCAGCAGCTGGTCTGCACTGACTGGAACTGGAACAAATATACACACCACATCTGTCACCTGGTCAGCAGGAGGACCTCACAGTGGTCACCTGGTCAGCAGGAGGACCTCACACACTGGTCACCTGGTCAGCAGGAGGACCTCACAGTGGTCACCTGGTCAGCAGGAGGACCTCACACACTGGTCACCTGGTCAGCAGGAGGACCTCACAGTGGTCACCTGGTCAGCAGGAGGACCTCACACACTGGTCACCTGGTCAGCAGGAGGACCTCGCACACTGGTCACCTGGTCAGCAGGAGGACCTCGCACACTGGTCACCTGGTCAGCAGGAGGACCTCGCACACTGGTCACCTGGTCAGCAGGAGGACCTCACAGTGGTCACCTGGTCAGCAGGAGGACCTCACACACTGGTCACCTGGTCAGCAGGAGGACCTCGCACACTGGTCACCTGGTCAGCAGGAGGACCTCGCACACTGGTCACCTGGTCAGCAGGAGGACCTCACACACTGGTCACCTGGTCAGCAGGAGGACCTCGCACACTGGTCACCTGGTCAGCAGGAGGACCTCGCACACTGGTCACCTGGTCAGCAGGAGGACCTCGCACACTGGTCACCTGGTCAGCAGGAGGACCTCACACACTGGTCACCTGGTCAGCAGGAGGACCTCACAGTGGTCACCTGGTCAGCAGGAGGACCTCACACACTGGTCACCTGGTCAGCAGGTGGACCTCACACACTGGTCACCTGGTCAGCAGGAGGACCTCACAGTGGTCACCTGGTCAGCAGGAGGACCTCACACACTGGTCACCTGGTCAGCAGGAGGACCTCACACACTGGTCACCTGGTCAGCAGGAGGACCTCACAGTGGTCACCTGGTCAGCAGGTGGATCTCACACACTGGTCACCTGGTCAGCAGGAGGACCTCACAGTGGTCACCTGGTCAGCAGGAGGACCTCACAGTGGTCACCTGGTCAGCAGGAGGACCTAGCACACTGGTCACCTGGTCAGCAGGTGGACCTCACAGTGGTCACCTGGTCAGCAGGTGGACCTCACACACTGGTCACCTGGTCAGCAGGAGGACCTCACAGTGGTCACCTGGTCAGCAGGTGGATCTCACACACTGGTCACCTGGTCAGCAGGAGGACCTCACAGTGGTCACCTGGTCAGCAGGAGGACCTCACACACTGGTCACCTGGTCAGCAGGAGGACCTCACAGTGGTCACCTGGTCAGCAGGTGGACCTCACAGTGGTCACCTGGTCAGCAGGTGGACCTCACAGTGGTCACCTGGTCAGCAGGTGGACCTCACAGTGGTCACCAGGTGGACTCATTCATCAGAGTCTGGTCCAATAAAGGGAAGCCCCTCCCACTGGGACACGTCCAACATAACAGTGCTGCTGTGGCCCCGCCCCCATCAGAGCCTCCTCCTCTTCCTCCTCCTCCTCCTCTCCTCCTCCTCCTCTTCCTCCTCCTCCTCCTTTCCTCCTCCTCCTCCTCTCCTCCTTCTCCTCTTCTCCTCCTTCTCCTCTTCTCCTCCTCCTCCTCTCCTCCTCTTCCTCCTCCTCCTCCTTTCCTCCTCCTCCTCCTCCTCCTCTCCTCCTCCTCCTCTTCCTCCTCCTCCTCCTTTCCTCCTCCTCCTCCTCTCCTCCTTCTCCTCTTCTCCTCCTCCTCCTCTCCTCCTCCTCCTCTCCTCCTCTTCCTCCTCCTCCTCCTTTCCTCCTCCTCCTCCTCCTCCTCTCCTCCTCCTCCTCTTCTCCTCCTCCTCCTCTCCTCCTCCTCCTCCTCTTCATCATAATTCCACTCTTCTATTCACTCCTTTTACTCTCTAACCCCTCCATTCATCCTTTTGTGTTTGTGTTCAGTGTAATGTGATAAAAGTCACACATAAATGGAAAACCTGACAAACGCTGCGTTTGTTCTGCATCATTTCACACTGATGTTTACACTGTTCCATCTTCACTCATATGTTTAACACCTGCTAGTGTTAAAACAGCTCCTGGTGTCTGTGAACCACAACAGGAGTCCTCCTCCATGCACCACCGTTTGGAACCCGTTCACACATTAGAACCAGTTCATTTAAAACACTCACTGAAGAACTGAACCTTCTGATGCATGACTACTGTTCTATTCTATTCTATTCTATTCTATTCTATTCTATTCTATTCTATTCTATTCTATTCTATTCTATTCTATTCTATTCTATTCTATCTATTCTGTTCTGTTCTGTTCTATTCTATTCTATTCTAGTCTATCTATTCTGTTCTATTCTATTCTATTCTATTCTATTCTATTCTATTCTATTCTATTCTATCTGTTCTGTTCTGTTCTGTTCTATTCTATTCTATTCTGTTCTATTCTATTCTATTCTATTCTATTCTATTCTATTCTATTCTATTCTATTCTATTCTATCTGTTCTGTTCTGTTCTATTCTATTCTATTCTATTCTATTCTATTCTATTCTGTTCTATTCTATTCTATTCTATTCTATCTATTCTATTCTATTTTATTCTATTCTATCTATTCTGTTCTGTTCTATTCTATTCTGTTCTGTTCTATTCTATTTTATTCTATTCTATTCTATTCTATCTATTCTGTTCTGTTCTATTCTATTCTATTCTGTTCTATTCTATTCTATTCTATCTATTCTGTTCTGTTCTGTTCTATTCTATTCTGTTCTGTTCTGTTCTGTTCTATTTTATTCTATTCTATTCTATTCTATCTATTCTGTTCTGTTCTGTTCTATTCTATTCTATTCTATTCTATTCTATTCTGTTCTGTTCTATTCTATTCTATTCTGTTCTATTCTGTTCTGTTCTATTCTATTCTATTCTGTTCTGTTCTATTCTATTCTATTCTGTTCTATTCTGTTCTGTTCTATTCTATTCTATTCTATTCTATTCTGTTCTATTCTATTCTGTTCTGTTCTATTCTATTCTGTTCTATTCTATTCTATTCTATTCTATTCTGTTCTATTCTATTCTGTTCTGTTCTATTCTATTCTGTTCTATTCTATTCTATTCTATTCTATTCTGTTCTGTTCTATTCTATTCTATTCTGTTCTATTCTATTCTATTCTATTCTATTCTGTTCTATTCTATTCTATTCTGTTCTATTCTATTCTATTTTGTTCTATTCTATTCTGTTCTGTTCTATTCTATTCTGTTCTATTCTATTCTATTCTGTTCTATTCTATTCTGTTCTATTCTATTCTATTCTATTCTATTCTATTCTGTTCTATTCTATTCTGTTCTATTCTATTCTATTCTGTTCTGTTCTGTTCTATTCTATTCTGTTCTATTCTATTCTATTCTGTTCTATTCTATTCTGTTCTATTCTATTGTATTCTATTCTATTCTGTTCTATTCTATTCTGTTCTGTTCTATTCTATTCTATTCTGTTCTATTCTATTCTATTCTGTTCTATTCTATTCTATTCTGTTCTATTCTATTCTATTTTGTTCTATTCTATTCTGTTCTGTTCTATTCTATTCTGTTCTATTCTATTCTATTCTGTTCTATTCTATTCTGTTCTATTCTATTCTATTCTATTCTATTCTGTTCTATTCTATTCTGTTCTGTTCTATTCTATTCTGTTCTATTCTATTCTGTTCTATTCTATTCTGTTCTATTCTATTCTGTTCTATTCTATTCTGTTCTGTTCTATTCTATTCTATTCTGTTCTATTCTATTCTATTCTATTCTATTCTATTCTATTCTATTCTATTCTGTTCTATTCTATTCTGTTCTGTTCTATTCTATTCTGTTCTATTCTATTCGGTTCTATTCTATTCTATTCTGTTCTGTTCTGTTCTATTCTATTCTATTCTGTTCTATTCTATTCTATTCTGTTCTATTCTATTCTGTTCTATTCTATTCTATTCTATTCTATTCTGTTCTGTTCTGTTCTATTCTATTCTGTTCTGTTCTATTCTATTCTATGCTCTGATTGGTGCTCTTGTTCATGAACCAAACTGTGGCTGATCTCTGTGTGGATCTGAATGCGTCCACAGCAGCTGGAGGACGTGGACGTGGACGTGGACGTGGACGTGGACGTGGACGTGCTGCTGTCACCAGAGGTCGCATTAACTGAAAATATTCTGTCATTGACGGATTTTTTTTTTTAAATGATGGAAAATTCTGAAGGCTGTCCGTCATTTTGACAGATTCAAATACTGAGGATAATCTACCGAAGAACGTTTAACACAACACTGAACAGAACCTGCTGCAGGTTCACTGAACTGTCTGTGAGCAAGGCATCAAACATTCTGTAACAGCATCCAACTGTATAGAACCAACATCCTACCTGTATAGAACCAACAGCACCAGTATAGAACCAACAACACCAGTATAGAACCAACAGCACCAGTATAGAACCAACATCCTACCTGTATAGAACCAACAACACCAGTATAGAACCAACAACACCTGTATAGAACCAACAGCACCAGTATACAACCAACAGCACCAGTATAGAACCAACAGCACCAGTATAGAACCAACATCCTACCTGTATAGAACCAACAACACCTGTATAGAACCAACAACACCTGTATAGAACCAACAGCACCAGTATAGAACCAACAACACCTGTATAGAACCAACATCCTACCTGTATAGAACCAACAACACCAGTATAGAACCAACAGAATCTGTATAGAACCAACACCACTGTTCACAACTACACTGAATACGACAGCAGTCCACCTGTAGCAGACCCTGTCCAGTTAGTCCACCTGCAGTAGACCCTGTCCAGTTAGTCCACCTGTAGCAGACCCTGTCCAGTTAGTCCACCTGTAGTAGACCCTGTCCAGTTAGTCCACCTGCAGTAGACCCTGTCCAGTTAGTCCACCTGTAGCAGACCCTGTCCAGTTAGTCCACCTGTAGTAGACCCTGTCCAGTTAGTCCACCTGCAGTAGACCCTGTCCAGTTAGTCCAGCTGTAGTAGACCCTGTCCAGTTAGTCCAGCTGTAGTAGACCCTGTCCAGTTAGTCCACCTGTAGTAGACCCTGTCCAGTTAGTCCACCTGTAGCAGACCCTGTCCAGTTAGTCCACCTGTAGCAGACCCTGTCCAGTTAGTCCACCTGTAGTAGACCCTGTCCAGTTAGTCCACCTGTAGTAGACCCTGTCCAGTTAGTCCACCTGTAGTAGACCCTGTCCAGTTAGTCCACCTGTAGTAGACCCTGTACAGTTAGTCCACCTGTAGTAGACCCTGTCCAGTTAGTCCACCTGTAGCAGACCCTGTCCAGTTAGTCCACCTGTAGTAGACCCTGTCCAGTTAGTCCACCTGTAGTAGACCCTGTCCAGTTAGTCCACCTGTAGCAGACCCTGTCCAGTTAGTCCACCTGTAGTAGACCCTGTCCAGTTAGTCCACCTGTAGCAGACCTCCTCAGTTCTTTCCTTTAAATGTGATGTCATAGATGAACGTGGTGAAAACAGAGGGGCTGATGGAGTGAAGGATGAAGGACAGGCAGCTCCTCCGTCAGTTCTTCTTTCCTTTGGTGTGTTCTATGTGCTCATGTTCTGCCTTTCCTGTGTTATCAGACTTCATGTCTGTTTGTTCCAGATGTGTGCTTCACAGAAGCTGAACCCTGACCCTCAGTCCGTGGTTGGACAGTGTGTGTTTACATGTGTCCAGAGAACACAGCAGGTCAGAGTGGAGGACACAATTCTACCAGAGGTCACGTCAGGTTGGTTTATCAGCCAGCAGCAACTGCAGCTGCTGCACCGCTGACATGGTTCTGAACATTCAGTAACACTAAACAGATCTGAGGACCACTGAGAAGTAAACATCTGAAATGACAGATGATTATATGTTATGGTGGAATTTTTACGACCTTGTCCGTCAAAATGACAAACAATAAAAATGTCCAGTCCAACCCCTGACTGTCCGTGTGTTTCAGACCAGCTGTGTGGACGGACCCGGACCAGAGGACCTGGACCAGAAGACCTGGACCAGGAGACCTGGACCAGAGGACCTGGACCAGTGGACCTGGACCAGAAGACCTGGACCAGGAGACCTGGACCAGAGGACCTGGACCAGGAGACCTGGACCAGAGGACCTGGACCAGAAGACCTGGACCAGGAGACCTGGACCAGAGGACCTGGACCAGAAGACCTGGACCAGGAGACCTGGACCAGAGGACCTGGACCAGTGGACCTGGACCAGAAGACCTGGACCAGGAGACCTGGACCAGAGGACCTGGACCAGGAGACCTGGACCAGAGGACCTGGACCAGAAGACCTGGACCAGGAGACCTGGACCAGAGGACCTGGACCAGTGGACCTGGACCAGGAGACCTGGACCAGAGGACCTGGACCAGAGGACCTGGACCAGAAGACCTGGACCAGGAGACCTGGACCAGAGGACCTGGACCAGAGGACCTGGACCAGAGGACCTGGACCAGAAGACCTGGACCAGGAGACCTGGAGCAGGAGACCTGGACCAGAGGACCTGGACCAGAAGACCTGGACCAGGAGACCTGGACCAGAGGACCTGGACCAGAGGACCTGGACCAGAAGACCTGGACCAGGAGACCTGGACCAGAGGACCTGGACCAGAGGACCTGGACCAGAAGACCTGGACCAGGAGACCTGGACCAGAGGACCTGGACCAGAGGACCTGGACCAGAGGACCTGGACCAGAGGACCTGGACCAGAAGACCTGGACCAGGA
Source organism: Sphaeramia orbicularis (assembly GCF_902148855.1). Taxonomy (NCBI): domain Eukaryota; kingdom Metazoa; phylum Chordata; class Actinopteri; order Kurtiformes; family Apogonidae; genus Sphaeramia; species Sphaeramia orbicularis. The sequence continues at coordinate 4,755 of NW_021941498.1, read as the reverse complement.
GACCTGGACCAGAGGACCTGGACCAGAAGACCTGGACCAGGAGACCTGGACCAGAGGACCTGGACCAGAGGACCTGGACCAGAAGACCTGGACCAGGGTCAAGCACCGCTCACAGGCATCGGGTATGGGGGGTGGGGGGGGGTATTCCTGTTGCCAGGCCAGATGTGACCACCATGTCATCTGAATGAGACTGTAAACACACACACGCACACACACACACACACACACACACACACACACCTACACACACACACACACACACACACACACACACACACACCTACACACACACACACACACACACACACCTACACACACACACACCTACACACACACACACACACACACACACCTACACACACACACACCTACACACACACACACACACACACCTACACACACACACACACACACACACACACCTACACACACACACACACACACACACCCACACACACACACACCTACACACACACACACACACACCTACACACACACACACACACACACACACACACCTACACACACACACACACCTACACACACACACACACACACACACACACACACACCTACACACACACACACACCTACACACACACACACACACACACACACACACACACTTTACAGGACTCTTTTCCACTCCTGATGAGTGTGATTGAAAATACGCACCCACATTCAGCTACAGTGGGACTAAATTATGTTCGTCTGACAGTCATTCAGTCCAACTACACCCCCCCCCCAGTAAACCATGGTTCAACCGCACATGCAAAATTCTAGATTGCGCAACCAAATTAGCACACACAAACTGGGATCTTAGTAGTTCTGGCCCTATGTTTCTAATCAGTTAACCTATCAATGATTTTCTTCAATTTGATTCAGTGATTATTTGAATACGTGAAAAAAAAAAGGAAAAATTGTGAAACAGACGTGTATGAAAATGACAAACACCTGGAACAGCAACCACAAAAAGTATACAAGTACAAGGATATATGAAAATATCTATAAATCCTAACTCCAGTTCCATCAGTGTTCAGTGTGTGTATAAATGTGTCAAGAACTAAACTGGTCCAGTCCAGTTCCAGATCTAAAGTGGTCCAGTCCAGTTCCAGATGTAAACTGGTCCAGTCCAGTTCCAGATCTAAACTGGTCCAGTCCAGTTCCAGATGTAAACTGGTCCAGTCCAGTTCCAGATGTAAACTGGTCCAGTCCAGTTCCAGATCTAAACTGGTCCAGTCCAGTTCCAGATGTAAACTGGTCCAGTCCAGTTCCAGATGTAAACTGGTCCGGTCCAGTCCAGTCCAGTTCCAGATGTAAACTGGTCCAGTCCAGTTCCAGACCTAAACTGGTCCAGTCCCGTTCCAGATGTAAACTGGTCCGGTCCAGTCCAGTCCAGTTCCAGATGTAAACTGGTCCAGTCCAGTCCAGTCCAGTTCCATCTCTTCCCTCTACCCCTTCAGCTCAGTCTCTCACCCGTTTGGATCCGACTGAACATGGAAGTACCATCCATCTGGGGGTGTGGCCTGGACTCAAATCCAAACTCCATGGACAGTTTACGTCTGTGTGTTTAACAGTGTTTACGACTCAACAGGATCCTATCTGTGTGTTTGAATGGAACCCGTCGGCCGGTCTAATCCGTCGGCCTGTGTTGCCATGGTCACGGTGGCCTCAGCGTCATGGCGTTCATCCGTCATCTTCGCTTCCATCCTTTTCATCCCTTCAGTCGTTTGTGGTTTTCAGTCACTCCTTCACGGACTGAACCGCACATACATGTGTTTCTGCTTTGGAAACATGTAATAAAATGAGCCACATGGGGCAAATATAGTGACTGGGGTTCCTTTATGACCCCCCCATGAGGAGGCCCCCCCCGCCCGGCGGTGCGGTGGGCGGAGGGTGGAGTTACGCTGTGGGTTGTGGAACCGACGCTCATTAGTGTGGAGATTCACCCACTGAGGGACAAATGGAGCCTGTGATGGGAAAGAGAGAGGGTTCCTGCTCTGGGGGGGGGGGGGGGGGGGGGGGGGACTGAGGACATTTAACATCTACTTTCTATCTGGTGTGAGTGTTGGTTGTTGTTTGTTGTTTGTTTAGTTTTATATGTCGACACTCAAACAACACAGTCTTTTACATCAGGTCTGTCTTTTGAAAATGTCTTGGAATGGTCCTGGTTCCTCAGGTGTTCGACTTCACTGACTGGTTGGTTGTGTTTTCCACAGCTGACACAAACTGAGCTGAAACACTGGGTCTGTGTTCAATTCATATTATGTTCAGTGACATATATTCACATGACCTGATTGAATTTAACCCACAAAGACCCAAACGTCCACTATCTGGACCGTCATCTTCTCCAACATTGACTCTCCAGTCAGACCCATGGAGTTGGGTCAGGGACACACTGGGGTTATGTTCAGTTCATCATATCTTTGCTGAAAACGTCACCTTTTCTCCAGTTTTCTCTATTTAGGATATAATAACCTTTAGCTTTTCTGAACATCCACATGATCAGTGAATTAAATATAAGAAAAGACCCAATTTTCACTAAAAACATAAAATACAGAGGATAATATTACAGTAAATGGTGATAAATCCCTTAAGAAAGGTTAAGTAAAGAAAAAATAAATAAATCATTTGGCCACGCCCACAAAAGTCACACTGGGACTTTATGGTTTAATGAAACAGCTACAAATAACTTTAGCTCATGGAAGTTGTTTATATGAAATTAGAAGTAATGTCAGTTAATTACCTCCGCCAAGGAGGTTATGTTTTTGCCAGGGTTTGTTTGTTTGTTTGTTTGTTTGTTTGTTTGTTTGTCTGTCCGTTAGTGTGCAACATAACTCAAAAAGTTATGGACAGATTTGGATGAAATTTTCAGGGTTTGTTGGAAATGGGATAAGGAAGAAATGATTAAATTTTGGTGGTGATCGGGGGTGGGGGGGCCCACGGGGGGGGGCACTGATCAGCCTTGGCGGAGGTCTGCGCTCTCCGAGTGCTTCTAGTTTAATATTAAATTCTATCTTAACATGAGGTAAGTCCACTTAACTCATGATAAATTAGCATTAACATAAGCTAATGTAACATAATGCAAATCCTAAACATTCATCTGCTTCTCAAAAACTATTTGGGATTTATTCTTCAGCCACGACTTCCAAGAGCATGTTGACACCGTTCTCTCATACATCAAGAACCGCATGGACATGGTCGCAGTCAACAAAAGGGTCAGAGTCTTCCCGAATCAAAAACCCTGGATGAACAGCCAAGTGCAGTCCCTCATAAAAAGCCCCAACATCGCCTTCAAGTCCAGGAACCGGGACTGGTCTGTGTACAGCACGGCCAGGTCAGACCTCAAACGAAGCATCAGGACAGCCAAGGCGGCCTACAAAAAGAAAACAGAGGACTACTTCACTGAGAACGACCCCAGGAAAATGTGGCTGGGAATAAATCCCATCACCAACTACAATAGCACCGGCCAGGGAACTGCAAGGATGGACGCCTCGCTGGCAGAGGAACTGAAGCGCTTCTTTGCCCGGTTCCAGTCAAACAGACCACCCCCCCACCACTGGCACTCTGACACTTCAGGAACATGAAGTGAGACGTGTGCTGAGGACGGTGAACCCCAGGAAGGCGGCAGGCCCCGACGGAGTACCGGGCAAGGTACTCAGAGTGTACGCAGACCAACTGACTGGAGTATTCACCACCATCTTCAACCAGTCCCCGTCACAAAGCAGCGTCCCAACCTGCCTTAAAGCCTCCACCTTCATCCCCATGCCCAAGAAGTCAGCAGCAGACAGCCTGAAGGACTCCAGGCCTGTTGCACTCACGCCTGGACTCATGAAGTGTTCTGACAGACTTGTCTCCACACACATCAGAGCCTGTCTGCCGCCCAGGACAAACTGCCTACAGGGCAAACCACACCGCTGAGTCACCTGGAGCATCAGGAGAGCTACGCAAGGATGCTCCTCCTGGACTTCAGCTCAGCCTTCAACCACATCATCCCCCAGATCCTGGTACAGAACCTTCTGCACCTGGGCCTCTCCTCCCCATCTGCCAGTGGATTAAAGACTTTTTAACAGACCGCCCACAGTCCGTCAAACTCGGCCCCCACCTCTCCTCCACCCTCACACTCAGCACTGGTTCTCCTCAAGGTTATGTATTGGGTCCCCTCCTCTTCACTCTTCACTCTTCACACACATGACCGTACTCTGACCCATCTCTCAAACTCCATCATAAAGTTCGCAGATGACACCGCCGTGGTCGGGCTCGTCGGAGGGGAGGATGAGTCTGACCACAGAGATGAGGTCAACAGGCTGACAGCGTGATGTTCAGTGAACAACCTCCCACTGAACACCACAAAAACCAAGGAGATCATCCTGGACTTCAGGAAGGGCAGAGCAGACCCGACCCCGCCCTACATCTACGGGGACTGTGTGGAAAGGGTCAACACCGTTGGCTTCCTGGGTGTGCAGTTATCAGACCGCCTCTACTGGACCGCTAACACCACTGCGATAGTAAAGACAGCCCAGTAGCGACTCCACTTCCTGAGGGTACTCAGAAGAACCTACCTGGAGGAGCAGCTGCTGGTGACCTTCTACAGAGGCACCATAGAGAGCGTCCTGGCGTACGGGATCCCAGCGTGGTGCTCTTGGTGCTCGGTAGTGGACAGCAGAGCGCTGCAGACAGTGATCACCACAGCCCAGAGGATCCGTGTCTGTTCTGGAGAGGACATCTCCTGCTCTGATGACCTCAGCAGAACCA
>NW_021941497.1:0-38083 GCF_902148855.1 Sphaeramia orbicularis | reverse complement strand
CAAGTATTTATATTTCTTATATTTTCGTTGACAGTCCATACTATGTCATGTTTTTACTTTTTATAACAGTTCAGTTCCAACTGTGAACAATGCATTAACTCTCTTAACGCCATGTTTTACAGAGAATAAGAAATGTTTGAATAAAAAACACTTATTTACAAGTTTTGAGCACTTATTTACTGATTACACTTTAGTGTATTTTACTTTTTTTTTTTTAACTCATGGATCACTTAAACCGCATTTCAATATATTCATTTGTATTTTATTGTGAAAGGATGGTTTATAAATGTAAATATTTTTCATAGTGTAATGTTATTTGTTCACTTTTTTTTTGTCCATCTGCCTGTCGGTCCTCTACTCAGTCACATTTCTGTCATTATGATTTAATCCGTGTCCAAATGTTTGAACCATATTCACTCGTCAGCCGGATCAGTTTTTTTCCAATATTCGGCCCAAAGTTCAACACATGGATATTTCACCAGAACTTCTGTCAAAGTAATCGTATCATCTTCAAACCAAGCCAGATTGTTTCATTTTTCTGTTCTCCATCCGATGGTCTGCATCATGATGTCATAAAGGCCACGCCCTCGTTAATGCCCCGTGGTAAACATTGTGGGGGGGGGGGGGGGGGGGGCTCTAATATCACCAATATTCATCCGATCAAGACCAACAGTTAACAGTAACATCTGTGTTCCAGTCTCTTCTCATGTGACACATTTACAAACTCTAGGTTGCGCGACTTCCGGTTGCTATAGGTAACGTAAATCCTTTGAAAATAAAAAAATGTATTTAAAAAAAAAAAAAAAAGAACTAATAAACACTCAAATAAATGATACTTAAGAACAAAATTCCCTGTAAAAAACTCCTTTGAAAAACATAAAAACATATTTAAAAATAATAACTAAAAACACTCAAATAATTGACTTTGTCCACAGTCGTTGTTTTACCTCTGTTTTAATTTGGTCAACATTTCTTGAAAGCATTTGTTTTACATGTAAGAAACATTCGCAGGTCCACATGAAAACACCCTGTGGGTCAAACTGTGTAGACCGGGGGGGTCAAACATGTGGCCAGTGGACACATCTGGACCACCACAGTGTTCTGGTCCAGTCCACGGGGTCAAACATGCGGCCAGTGGACTACATCTGGACCACCACAGGTTCCGGTCCAGACCACAGGGGTCAAACATGTGGCCAGTGGACTACATCTGGACCACCCAGGTTCCGGTCCAGTCCAAGGGGGTCAAACATGCAGCCCGTGGACCACATCCTGGACCACCACAGGTTCTGGTCCAGACCACGGGACCAAAAGTGCAAAAATGACACTGAAGACATGAACAGTTCAGGTTAAAACTAACGCTTTTAGTTCAGGTTCCACATACAAATAAAAACAGAAGAACCCATAAATAATAACAAATACACATTCTATTCTTGAAAATTATGTGGAAAAAAAAATAAGTGAACAAATAACATTACACTATGAAAATATTACATTTATAAACCATCCTTTCACATAAAATACAAATGAATGCAAATAAAAACAAATATGAACAACCTGAAATGCTTAACTGGACCACTACTCTGTCTGTTATTAAATGTTTTGTGTATTTATAGATTGACTTTGATGTAATATTGTAGAAATTGTTTTTATCTTAGTTCCAAACTCCCAAATTTTAACAATATTCTGTCTGTTACCACATGTTTGTGGAACACTGTGTGTAAATGTACATGTAGAAATGATATGTTGAGGCAGAATATTGTTAGAATGGAGCACATTTTTGTCATGAAATGTCTTTTTTTTTTTTTCAGGTTGTTCACATCTTTCATGTAAAATGTGAATATTTCATAATTTAATGGTTTTTTTTTGTACTAAAACACAGAGTAAAAGTTTTTTAATTGTCATTATTTACAGGTTATTACATTATTCTTTTACTGGTCCAGTCAAATTGGGCTGAATGTGGAACCTGAACCCGGATGAGTTTGACCCCCTGGGGTCGACGTTGTGTTTTTGGAAGGATTTGTGCAACATTTCACACAGTTTGACCCAGAGCACAAACACCTGTACACAGAACCAGGCTCACACTGGCCTTCATAGTCGCATGCAGAAGTACTTTAAACATGTGCAAGAGTTTCACACAAACCACCACCACCTTCACAGACGGACTGGGCTGAAACTGGACCTGGAGGATCTGCAGGGGGTAGATCTGTTGAGGGTAGATCTTTTGGGGGTGGATCTGTTGGGGCTAGATCTTTTGGGGGTAGACCTGTTGGGGGTAGATCTTTTGGGGGTAGATCTGTTGGGGGTAGATCTGTTGGGAGTAGATCTGTTAGGGCTAGATCTTTTGAGGGTAGATCTGTTGGGGTAGATCTGTTGTAGTAGATCTGTTAGGGTTAGATCTTTTGGGGGTAGATATGTTAGGGGTAGATCTGTTTCTGATGTTTGTCGGTTTTTGAGGAGGTTTAACCCCTAAAATAAACTCTTCATTTGGGAACACTATCCTATAGATGCAGTTGGAGACACAATCAGGTTCATCTCATTAATAACTGTTCATTTGACTCCAAAGAACCTTCTGTCATGAACATTTCCATTTTTTCCCATTTTGTCTGATGTTAATAAATACTCTTATTTATGAACTGGCCTCCTGTCAGAGTTTATGACCATAAATGAATCCGACTGTCGGTGTCACTTCACCCTGAGAACAGAACTCCTCTCTGACAGTTTAGTCCTGGTCTCAGAAGTTCTGAAGGACAACAAACCATCCATCAGGAGCTCAACGCTGTCTCGTTCTTCGTTTCTAGAGAAGATCTGACTGAGCAGTGAAGAGTCCACAGAGTCAGGACCTGGACTTCACATCTGGGTTTGACAGAACCAAGGTTCGAATAGTTTGGGATTTTTCATTCTAGTTTAGTTTTATTTAGTTTGGACTTTTTTTTTTTCTCTAATTCAGTTCATTTTAATTCGTTTTTACAGCAGGTTTGCTAGTTTTTCTTAGTTTTCATTTTTTTCTAAATGCTTAGTTTTAGTTTAGTTTCAGTTTTGTCGTATTTTTCTCTTCTTCTTCTTCGTCGTATTCAAATTCTCCCAACTTTAGTCTCCATGTTTCCAGGTGGAGTGGGGACCAGAAGACGACTGGAAACCACAAGTGACGGACCGTCAAGTGTCGTATGGTGACAGCAGAGAAAATTGCTAGAGCGAAATAAATTGATTTCATATCAATCCGACATTGACAAAGACGAAAGCGAAGGGAATTTTATCCATAATTTTTATCTGTTTTGGTTAGTTTTGTAAACACACAATACAGTTTCAGTTATCGTTTTTTCTTTTAATTGTAGTTATAATTACCTCCTCCAGGAGGTATTGTGATCACTTAGCTTTGTGTGTTTGTTTGTTTGTTTGTTGTTTGTTTGTTAGCAACTTTAGGGGAAAACTATTCACCCATCATTACCAAACTGTCTCCACAGATAGGCCTAGGCCCTGGGACCAACCCAATAAATTTTGGGCCAAGTAGGCCAAAGTTCAAGGTCACAGCAAGGTCACAAAATCTATAATTTTCCTATCTCTCATCATTGAGCAATTTTCCAAAATTCATTAAAAAAATTCAAAACGACTCCAATTAGCCTCCAATTGGATTCACCCGTAGCTTATAACAATATCTTGTCATCTTATGTTTTTGCAAGGGTTTGTTTGTTTGTTGTTTGTTTGTTTGTTTTTTGCAAGATACCTCAAAAAGTTATGGATGGATTTTCATGAAATTTTCAGGAAATGTTGATACTGGCAGAAGGAACAAATGATTAAATTTTGCTGGTGATCGGGGGGGTGGGGGGGCAGACCTGCCTTGGCAGAGGTCTGGGGCTTTCCGAGTTGCTTTTCTAGTTTCTTTCAGTTAATGAAAATGTTTTTTCAATTCTAGTTTTGACATTTTGTTAGTTTTTGTTAACGTTAATAAGCTTGGACATTTGTGGTGGACAGTTTTCTTTCTTTTTTTTTTTTTGTATAAAGTTGTGAAACCCATAGCTGGGTCTGAGGAGGTTAAATATGGGTCAAGTTTTACGCAGATGTCCGATGGAACAGCCATGACAGTCGTCCTTCCTGTAAAGCAGAGTCCCGTCCTTCTGTCCTCATGAGTCCACATCCAGGTCCCGTTAGAATAAAGACCACAGAGGGTTTGGGACTTCAGTCCGACACCTTTCAGGTTAAACACACACATGCAGATTACATCCACCTTCAACAACAACAACAAAAAAAAGAAACTCAAGTCTTCTGTTCCAGAAACGTGCACCGTCTGGAGAAATTAATTAAATGCTGCTACAATTAGAAACCAAATTATCCTCCAGATTCCCAGAGGCTGAGTCACACACGGTCCATATTATGAGTCAACGATTTCCACTAAACTCTGCCGTCCGTTCGTCCTTCCCCCGCTGGGTCCGAGAATCAGAGCGACGAGGACGCACAGTTTGACACCGAACACACGTCAGGTTATTTCACATGCCTGGAAAACACGAAAGGAACAACAGACTCGACACACAAACAGGATTCTGCTTGTTTTTGTTTTTTTTTTGAAAGTTGTCTTAGAAAACAAACTGCTGTCTTTATCGTCTCTTCTTCAAGTTGGGCGGAGCTTAAATCTGCAGAACAAGACTGTGTTTCAGGTGAAATCCATCCGGTCACCATGACAACCCGTCAAAAGGATGTAGGTTTAGCTACAGGAAAAAAACCAAAGTGACTGTTGGATACATTTATAAAACATCTGAAAAGGACTCTAACTCATGAAAAAATGGAAGGCTGTATGTCATTTGATGTGATGATTTGTAATGTGATTTGCATGTTTATTGTTTTGACTTTAGTTTATTAATTCAGTTATACTGTATTTTTAATTCTTTTTCTTTTTTTTTTCTTTTTTTTTTCCTGTGTATTGTTCTTTTTTTTTGGCTTCTAACCTCTCCTGCACAATGATGTTACTTGTTTGAATGTTGCTGTTGTTGTTTTTTTTTTTTTTTTTTTTTCTCTTGCCGTTTTACGATGTGCAAATAAATAAATAATAAAAATAAATAAATGAACTAGTCCAAGTGGAGTGGGAGCGCTCAGGTCAGGTTAATTTTCCAGCTACATTTCCTGCAGAGTTTCCCAGAACATCGATTGGAGGAACAGCCCATATGTACGGAACAGTTCTACACAGACCAAGGAGGTGAATGTAGAGTAGGGATGGAAACGATTACCGGTACACACGATAAACAGTGGTAAAATTGCCAACGGTTAGCATTAAAGTAAAGTTAAAATTAGCATTAAATTCTAATTATCATGACTAGCGGCGTTGTACCTGTGGTGCCATTGCATGATGGCGCCCTCCCATGGTGCAACATCGAGACACGCGTCGGACACAGAACGTCCATTATAGTAGGATAACCATGTTTGATTACAGCACTTTTCCAGAAAAAAAACGCCTACGTAAGATCTGCTTTTATGTCAAATATTTGAATATAGTTTTAATTTATTACAGTTTTGATTTTATATACCTGATATTTGGAACCAATATTCACTTTTAAACGTCTTTAAAAAAAAAGGTCCATTAAGCATCTGTGTGTTATTTATGCAATAAATTATATACATTTTTCAAATTGGATTTTATATTTTTTATGTGTGTTTTTTGTCCTTTTATGTTTTTATAGTGGGTTAAAGTGAAAAAATAATAGATGATATAGATGAAGTTGTGCTGAAAAAGATAAGGAAATGAGCTGTCAGATCAACCTCAGCCTTTGCGCTGTTTCTCCTTTTTGCTGAATCTTTGTGATGTTGTTGGAGGTTTTTTTGGAAGAGGAAAGGTCAAGCTGCAACTTTTAATCCTTCACGAGTTGCTCTGACTCTTCCCTAACCCTGCTCCAACTCTGTCTAGAGCTGAAACGATTAATCGACTCAAAGTGATCCAAAAAAACCCATTCCACCACCATTCTCCTGAATCAAAGCTTTGTTTCCTTCATTTCTCTGCTGTTAAACATTGGTTCCACTGTTACGTTTCACACGGATGCTTATTGTGACGCACAAAGAAGCTTCAATTCAGGAAAACTGCGATAGAATATTTACCTTCAATCAATTCGAGTTGATTACTCGAATCGTGAATTTTTGCATTTGCTTCAAGCACCTAATCGATTAATCGTTTCAGCTCTACCTCCGCCCTAACCCTGTTCCGGCTCCACCCTAACCCTGCTCTGGCTCTGCCCTAACCCTTCTCTGGCCCCGCCCTAACCCTGCTCCGCAGCTACGGTTTCTTGTCGGCCTGTCCGGCGTCGTCGGAGGGCAGGTTGGGGTAGACCAGGAACCAGGTGGAGGTGATGTACTTGGCGTGGTTGCTGTAGCGCCGAAGCCGTCCTTCTGGTGCGAGTACAACCAGACGGTGTCTCCGGGTTTGAGCGCCAGCATCAGGCTCTGGCTCTGCAGCGCCTTCTCGCCCTGGCTGTCGTCGTAGATCATGGCCTGCACCTCCAGGTGGTTCTTCATCAGCTTCACCGACAGCGTCTTCTGGGGCAGCTTCCCAACGTTAAAGGAGAAGTAGTAGACGCCGGGGATGCGGCAGGAGAACACGCCCTCTGTCACGTTGAAGTCCTCGCCGATATTAACGAACGATGTGTCAAGCCGACGGGCTGGTGCTGCGGCATCCCCATCTGATCCACGCCCACTATGCTCTGGGTCCGTCCCACCGAGAACGCGGACCGCTGGTCATCGTCTTCGTCGTCGTCCTCGTCGTCCCGGTCCTGGTCCGTGGTCATGGTCGTGGGTCTGACACGATCCTGCAGGGGCTGCTGGGAAGTGTGGGCGGGGCTCTGGCGGTGCGTCTGGTACCCGTAGGTGTCAGGGTAGATCAGGTAACCGTTGAATGTGGTGTAGTGTCCCGTGTTACTGTAGAGGGCGTAGCGAGGGTCGCCGTGGAGGCGAGCCACACGGTGTCGCCGAACTCCAGCAGCAGCATCACGCTCTGACTCTGCACCTGAGGAGCACAAACGCAATCCCATCAGCCACTGCAATACCAACATGGAGGAAAGGGACCGCCTCTACGGAGGGCGGCAAAAACTGTTGCCAATGTAGGTTGAATAAAAACAGGACAGTCTGTGGGTGAAACTGTGTGGAACCGTGTAAAGGTTCAGGAAAACCAAACCTTACATATTGTAAAAAAAAATCTGTAATTTAACAGAATTTTTACCGTTTATTTTACAGATTTTTCCTGTATTTTTAAGATACAAGAAAATATCAATGAAATGACAAAAATAATCTGTGATTTTACACGTCAAACGTAAAATAACATGAACAAACTGTAACTGTGAATAACCAAGAAATTTTAATTTTTTAAAAGATTTTTTTTCACAGAAAAATACAGTTAAAATACATTTGCAAATGTATCTTAATTTCACAAATATTTATTTCAATTTAAAGTTTAATACTGTAAAAAAAAAAAAAAAAACGAGATGAAATGACTGACAATTAACCGTAACAGAAGTATTTGTTCTGTAAGTTCAACAAGACTTGTTTGTTAATTGACAAATATCTTGTGTAATTATGGGAGGTTTCACAACAAAAATGTTGAATAAATGTGTTTTTGTGAATGTATAACATGTACAGGGTGGGGAAGCAAAATTTACAATGAACATTTAGTTGTTTTTTCTCAGCAGGCACTACGTCGATTGTTTTGAAACCAAACATATATTGATGTCATAATCATACCTAACACTATTATCCATACCTTTTCAGAAACTTTTGCCCATATGAGTAATCAGGAAAGCAAACGTCAAAGAGTGTGTGATTTGCTGAATGCACTCGTCACACCAAAGGAGATTTCAAAAATAGTTGGAGTGTCCCGTAAAGACTGTTTATAATGGAAGAAAGAATGACTATGAGCAAAACTATTACGAGAAAGTCTGGAAGATACTATTAAAGAAGAATGGGAGAAGTTGTCACCCGAATATTTGAGGAACACTTGCGCAAGTTTCAGGAAGCGTGTGAAGGCAGTTATTGAGAAAGAAGGAGGACACATAGAATAAAAATATTTTCTATTATGTCAATTTTCTTGTGGCAAATAAATTCTCATGACTTTCAATAAACAAATTGGTCATACACTGTCTTTCAATCCCTGCCTCAAAATATTGTAAATTTTGCTTCCCCCCCTGTATAAGCACTGATAAACTGTCCAAATACAGTTTTTATCAGTGGATTGTACAACTGAGTCTCATTGAAAATTATTTATATATATATTTCTGGGTAATTTGATTGTTTTAATACATGTAAATACTCTTTATTAAACATTAAAAAGTAAAAAAAATATGCAAAATCTCATGTAAAGTTAGGGCAAAAAACTGTCTTTAATTATGGAAAATTACCGTATTTTTATGAAATGATTATTTTTCCGTTATTTTCCAGTATTTTTTCAGCTCCCCTGCTGCCGGAATAATACTGTTTTTTTTTACAGGTTTTTATTTTTTTACAGTGCATGTTGGTCGTCATTGTGTCTCATCTGTTTGGACATTTGATCCGATTGGACAGATTTCCTCTGGTTTCATCTTTTATAATATTATGTCATTTCAGTTGTTTTCATCTTTTAAATCTTGTTTTGTGTATGGTTTTCCTCAGGTTTACTGTCAACAGTGGCTGAGGACACGTGGAAGTGTCCCTGCTGTGTGTCCCAGTGGACATCCAACAACAAAGTGTGTTTACTATGTTTAAGTTCACTCGGTTTTCCTTCAGATTTAGTTCAGTAGAAGAAATGGGTCGTCGCAATTCATGTAGATGAGGGTCCGAACTTTGGAATCCAACCAGGAAATAGGTTGGTGTGTAACAGGTGTCCTGAACACCGGCATTTATGACAAGAGGGTTACCATGGAAACATCAGAGGGTTTACCGTGGAAACATCAGTTGGTATTGTGAAGGAATAAAGAGGTCAGAGTAGGGAAAACAACGTGTACATGCAAACTGAGTCCCGCAACCCAGCCTGCTACCTGCATTTTTCTTTAATGTCCAATCCGCACCCCACCCCCACCCCCACCTTTGAACATTAGACCGTGACCCGACCCATGCTTAACACAGTAACTTGTTTCCACAGTAACTCACTTTTAATGTGCTTTATTTTTGGCTAAAACCCACCCTTCCTTAAATCTCAATCTGTGCTGTTCTGTGACATCTGTCCACTGTCAAATTAGATGATCATCAACATTATGGCTACATTCAAACCGGAAAAGGTCTTTGGTCCGCTTATTGGATTTGGATCGAATGCGGACTTTATTTTTTCATTTGGGTCGGGTCGCATTCTCATTCCACTTTTTGCTAGTGGACCAAATGCGTGAACAGAAGCACGCATGTGACGAACTGCGCTGGCATTGGACAGAAAAGTCAGGGGCGGGGTGAACCAGAGACAGCTGGTGTTGATGAAAACAGACGTGGAGGTCCTACGTACAGTTATCATTTTCAGAATCTGTATTCTATTTTTACAGACACACATTTATGAAATGTGAACTGTCAACAACAGCTCGTTAGGAGCCAGTTTCATAATATGGACATCTGACCAAATGCCAATAAGACATTCCATCTCCTCATTGCTCCACCTCTGTCCACGACTCATAGCTGCTGCTGTTAGCTCTGACTGCCCATGAACCTCGGCTACTTCCAGCCGCTATGGGGGCCCGTCATGCACAAAAAGGCGCAAGATTCTTTGGTTTTATTCTGGTTTTGAGGCCGGTTATATTCACACCAGAAGTGAACCGGCCCAGGTCCATTTGGAAGTGGACCCAGACCACCTTGAAGAAGTGATCTGGTCTGCTTCTTTGATTCGAATCAGAGTTTGCATGTTTGTATTCACACCTAAAAAAGGCCGGACTTTCCAGGGAAACAAGCTCTGGTCCATTTTAAATGTACCAAAACAAAGTAGGTGTGAATCCACCCTAAATGTCCAGCAGTTATTTTGCTCCATGAATCTTCTTTCATTTTTTACACTTCCTTCCCGCTAGCCACCCGCATTTGATTTAATTTTACCTGTGGCTGTGCCCGTGAATTTTTTTTTTTTTAATCCATCCTTGACTACAACTGACAACTGGATCCAAGCTGTGAATGGAAAATTTGAGATGGAGATTCTGACCCAGAGACTGAAGAAAGAAACGGACAATTTTTATTTCAATGGGTACGGTTACATGACATTTTTTAAATCCGATTTATTTTTCCAAAAGAAATTAATTCAAAACTAAAGTATTTTCTCTTCTGTTTGCATGGAAATGTTAAACCCGAATGAAGGTTTACATGAGGTATTAATGAGGTGGATAAGTGAGCAAAAGGGTTTGTGCTGCAGTGCTCATGTTGCCTTGTTCTCACAGCCTTTCTGTTAGCTTAGCTTAGCACAGTCACTGCATTTCCATGGTCACATGTAGGCAGTTTTTTAAAGGTGATTTGTTGTCTTTTGTGAGTGATTTTGTGAAATCCGATTCTCCCTAATTATTTCTTTAGATCCGCGACTTACTGCACTCATACAATCTTGGGACTGTTGTGTTGATGGAAATTGGAAAATCTTTTTGTTGGAACGGATGCATGCGCTACATTAGCTTTGCTTTATCGTTTTAGCTTTGCATTAGTTTTTATTTCCCAAGATTTTATTAGTGCAGTCAGTCACATCTCCATGATTGAGCCTCAATTTGTGATCATACTGACCCCAGCGGACTAAAGTAATGATTAAGGAGAACTGAATTTCACAAAATCACTCATAAAATACTACAAATCACCTATAAAAGCCTGGCTACGTCTGACCATAGGAATGAAGCTATTATGCTAAGCTAGGCTAAGCTAACGGAAGGGCTGCGAGAACAATGTAATCGGTGCACTGCAGTACAAACTGATTTGCCCACTTATCGAACTCATTAGTGCATGACAAATGAATGAATCAAAACAAGTGGTGAACTCTTCCTTCAGGGTTTTCCAGGCTGGTAGATCCCATCAGAATAGTCCACTGAACGGTTTGGGTTGACTCGACTGCAGTGCATATTCTTCCGCCAGCGCAGAATGTGTGCATCATCGTGACAGGACAAGACAACGAGCATGTGCAGAATGGAAGGAATAAAGTCCAAACGGAATAAAGGGTTTACATGTCCCAGGAAGAATTTAGGACCGGAATTAAAAGGGGATTAAACCAGTGACTTATTCGGTTTAAATTTAATCCGAATTATTCTTTTTCAACTGGAATAAGGTGTTTACATGGGCATCTGAAATAGGATCTAACCTTTAATCAGATTAAACCAGGAATAAAAGTTGTCATGGAAACGCACGGATTGTTCACATTATTAAATCCAGTTGTTAGTCAGGAAGGTCAGGAAAAGTGGGTTTAGACAAATCTGTAAAGTACTTAATTCCATTTCATTATCATTTTTACGGTAATATTTCATATGAATATTTGGTACTAAATCCAAATAAACATTCTCTTCTGACTCAGCTGATGGTCTTGTGTCTGTCCACCTGGACTGGTTACAGACTCAGACTCCGCCGGTGGTTCCTACCTTCCTCTCCTCTCCGGCGTTCTCCTCGTATACGATGGCCTGCACCTCGTTCCTGTTCTTCATCAACATCACGGACAGGTCTTTGTGCGGAAACTTCCCCACGGTGAAGGAGAAGTAATAAGCTCCGGGGATCCGACAGCGGAACACACCGCTCTTGGGCTCGAAGTCTCCTCCGATGTTGATATACACGGTGTCGAAGGTCACCGTCATCTTGGGCCCCGCCCTCCATGCTGCTGGTGCGTGCCACCGAGAACGCCGATCGCAGTTCCACGTCATCCATAAGACGAGCGAAACCCCACACGACGCTCACATGGGTTAAGAACAGCAGAACGAAGAAGTCTGCTCGCACCATCATATCTGCACAGAAGAAGAAGAAGAAGGAGAAGAAGAAGAAGAAGAAGGAGAAGGAGAAGGAGAAGACGCAGAAGAAGAAGAAGCAGAAGAAGAAGAACCAAGGTCAGATACATGTGGAGATAGAAGGACCCAAACGTCCTCCTTTAACCTAAACCATCTACTGATCTAAACTGTTTAATTCCTGTTGATCCATTAAGCCTATCAATCCATGTCAATAATTGGTGTCAAATACAGTTCTTCATCTTTTCATGGTCATCAGATATGACCATATTTGGACGTTTAGAGGCTCCATAGTTACTGTGGAAACACCATCATCTTCTTCAACACTGATTCTCCAGTCAAACCCATGCAGTTGGATCAATGCCAGTAGACGAACACACTGGGTTTATGTTCAGTTCATGACAGATTGGACTGAAAAAGACACTGTTTATTCAGTTTGATCTGTTTCTGATAGAAGAACCAACAACTGTAATCTGAGCTTTAATGAACATCTACAGGATCAGCTGATTAAATGTAAGACAAATACAGGATTTACACTGAAAAAATGCAAAATACAGAAGATCATATTAGGATAAATGGTGATAAATCATTTAATGAAGGTGAAATGTAGAGAGAAATTCATGTGGATGTCACCACTATGGAAGTAAACCTGTGTCAACAGATACTGAATTATAAAAGCCATTGAATTTCTAACACTGATTTTTTTTTTGGCACTGAAATTAAGTATCTGAATTTTTGCACCTGAATTTTTTAAAATCTAAATTTCTGAACATAGTTGAATTCAGAGACAAACAATTGAGATACTTAATTTCAGTGCAAAAAAAAATCAGTGCTATAAATTCAATATCTTTTGTAATTCAAAATCTGATGAGACAGATTTACTTCCATACACCACAGAAACAGAGTCAAACCCATGGAGTTTGTGTTTATGATGACATCATCACACACATGGACATGATGACATCATCACACATGGACGTGATGATAGGGCGTCTCAAAAATCACTTTTCTCTTTAGATCATGGTGTTATTTAAACCAGTTAATCTCCAACATGATAACAGCCCCCCCCAAAAAATTTCAGCAAAATCCACTAATGTTTGACACCCCACCCCCACCACTGCAAAGTATGAAGGGCCCGTCAAAAAAACACCAAAAAACGCTGTTTTTAAATGCATTACCATGCTTAAGGGATACTAAATGGATACTAAAGTGCCTAAAGTACAGACATCCATACTGCGTCACACGTGGTACCTGACTGAGTCTCACTGTGGTACTAAGTCTCTTTGATAAAGAAGTACCAATAGAAACTAAAGCAGCCATGACAACACAACTGCAGGCCAGCCCAAACCTGCAGCATTCACCAGAGGAAAGCCCACCTTTAACACACAGAAGTTCCTGCATGGACAGCAGCCTGACCTGGAGGATCTGTGGGAGCCCAGTCCAGTCCTGGCTGATATTTGACCTTCTAGGCATGGATGGGGCATGGCTGGAAGCCCCCCCAGAGCAGTGGGAGGAAGAGCCACAGTACAGACAAATGAGGGCTGTTGTCTCAGGCGACACGGTGGTGCAGTGGATAGCACAGACAGAAGGTCCTGGGTTCCATTCCAACACCAGTCCATGGGGGTGGGACCTTTCTGTGTGGAGTTCGCATGTTCTCCCGTGTCTGCGTGGGTTCTCTCCAGGTTCTCTGCCTTCCTCCCACCACCCAAACACATGCACTCATAAGTTAATTGGTTAATCTCAATCACCACCCATAGGTGTGAATATGAGAGTGCATCCATGGATGGAGCCCACAGAGGGAACATGGTTCCACAGAATCAAACTACCAGAGTTTCTCAAGAATGAAATGGAAGAGAAACTACAGCGCGAGTAATATCTGAATAAACTGTGAAATGCACATTTATAAAAGAATGTCCAGATTATCAGAACCATATCATCATTAAAGTCTTTGATTTATACAACCTGAAATCTGTATTTAGCCTTATTATTTAAGTGTTCAGCTTTATTTGTTTTTAATTAAAACCTGTATTTTGCCGAACAGGGGGTTTAGAAAACAGACATTGTGTTCAACTACATTTACTGTTCTGAACTTCTTTCTATTTCAAGTTTTCAGCCTATAATTGAGTTATTTTATCTTAAAATCACCTTATTTTCACTTATATATCACCTGACACAATAACCCATGAAGTTGATATTACAGGGACGCTGTAAAATACCAGAAAAAGCAATTTGTGGACACTTAAGACCTCATTATATGTGATTTTCTGGGTTAAAATGAGTGTTTTTGGGAGTTTTTTGACGGGCCTGTCATACTTTGCGGTGGGGGGGTCAAATGTTGACGGATTTTGCTGAAATTTTTTTGGGGGGCTGTTATCATGTTGGAGATTAACTGGTTTAAATAACACCATGATCTGAAGAGAAAAGTGATTTTTGAGACGCCCTAATGTGATGACATCAGCTGGATCGATGCCAAAATAAACTCCAGTACATTCGAGGGGCGGAGCTTGTTGTGCCTGGCACCACCTGTTTTATCCTACATTGTCTGTTTTCCGTTCTTTACTGTTCAGACTAAACGTTCTCACAGACGTTCTGTGTAAATGGATGTTTTTAAACGGAACCTCATTAAGGCGGTTCAGCGTTCTCACAGACGTTCTGTGTAAATGGATGTTTTTATATGGAACCTCATTAAGGCAGTTTAATGTACGGAGGAGGAGAAGCTCCACAGATTATTTACAGACAAACACAGATCCATTCAGTCCACAGAGATGGAAGAGGAAACAGATGGTACCGTGTGTGTGTGAGTGTGTGTGTGTGTGTGTGTGTGAGTGTGTGTGTGTGTGTGTGTGTGTGTGTGTGTGTGTGTGTGTGTGTGTGTGTGTGTGTGTGTGTGTGTGTGTGTGTGTGCGTGCGTGCGTGCGCGCACACAGTCTGAGGCTGAAGGTTGAAACAGGAGCAGAAGAACAGATCAAACAGTAGTGAACAGAATGATGCCCCAGGACCAGGACAAGAACCAGGGCCTGGACAAGAACCAGGACCAGGACAAGAACCAGGACCAGAACCTGGACAAGAACCAGGACCAGGACAAGAACCAGGACCAGGACCAGGACCTGGACAAGAACCAGGACCAGGACCAGGACCGGGGGGTGCTGATGACCCCCCTCAAAAATGGGTTGAAAACGGTTCAAATACCTCAGAAATCCTTCACTGATTCCTTTAGAACCATTTAGAACTGTTTTTGAAGGTATTTAAAAATATGACCAGAATTTCAGTTTCTGGAGCACATACCCTAACCCTTACTAAAAAACAGGACCAGTGGCCCTGTAGCTTACCGGCCAAATTAAAAGCTTTGGGAAATGTATCCAGATGCCATTTATTATCACCCAGTTCTGTGTATTTATTCTATTACAGAAATAGCCTGTGTTTTGGTCATATTCCAATCAGATCTGTAAAAAATTCAAATTCCAACTTGATATCATTGATACTGATTTATTGCATCGATCCACTTCCTATCTGTTATAATGGGAACATTTTTCAAAGTCGCACCAAATCCAGAATCAGATCCAGATCCAAATAATTTCACTACCTTTTGTTGACATCATCATAAAGAAGCTGTATACCAAGTTTGAAGTCAATTGGAATTGTAGTTTCAGAGAAGAAGACGATTGAAATTTTTCTAACAGACGACAGACGACAATGACAGACGCTGCATGACGACAGCAGCTTATGGTCTGTCGGCCGGTAAGCTAAAAATGATTTTTGGAGCATGTTCAAAAAACCCCTAAAAGAGTTATACATCAACCTGAAACACCGTCAGAGAGTGTTTATTATGTCACTTAGAACATCCACTTCTTAGACAATTTTGGAATCATGTCCAAAATGTCCATTTTTGGACATCATAATAAAAAATGATTTTTGGATCATGTTCAAAAAACACCTTAAAATGTTATAAATCCACCTGAAATACACCAGAGTGTTTATGATGTCATTTAGACCAGAGTTATGGAGCACATACTAGAGCCGTAGTAGTCCACTGTAGTCCACCGTAGTCCACTGTAGTCCATTGTAGTTCACTGTAGTCCACTGTAGTCCACTACAGTCCACTGTAGTCCACTGTAGTCTACTATAGTCCACTGTAGTCCACTGTAGTCCACTATAGTCCACTGTAGTCCACTATAGTCCACTGTAGTCCACTGTAGTTCACTGTAGTCCACTATAGTCCACTATAGTCCACTGTAGTCTACTATAGTCCACTATAGTCCACTGTAGTCCACTATACTCCACTGTAGTCCGCTGTAGTCCACTGTAGTCCACTATAGTCCACTATAGTCCACTGTAGTTCACTGTAGTCCACTATAGTCCATTATAATCCACTATAGTCCACTATAGTTCACTGTAGTCCACTGTAGTCCACTATAATCCACTATAGTCCACTATAGTCCACTGTAGTCCACTGTAGTCCACTATAATCCACTATAGTCCACTGTAGTTCACTGTAGTCCGCTGTAGTCCGCTGTAGTCCACTGTAGTCCACTATAGTCCACTATAGTCCACTGTAGTCCACTGTAGTCCACTATAATCCACTATAGTCCACTGTAGTCCACTGTAGTCCACTATAGTCCACTGTAGTTCACTGTAGTCCACTGTAATCCACTGTAGTCCACTATAGTCCACTGTAGTCCACTGTAGTCCACTATAGTCCACTGTAGTCCACTGTAGTCAACTGTAGTTCACTGTAGTCCACTATAGTCCACTATAGTCCACTGTAGTCCACTATAGTCCACTGCAGTCCACTGTAGTTCACTGTAGTCCACTATAGTCCACTGTAGTCCACTATAGTCCACTATAGTCCTCTGTAGTCCACTATAGTCCACTGTAGTCCACTGTAGTTTACTATAGTCCACTGTAGTCCACTGTAGTTCACTGTAGTCCACTATAGTCCACTGTAGTCCACTGTAGTCCACTATAGTCCACTATAGTCCTCTGTAGTCCACTATAGTCCACTGTAGTCTACTATAGTCCACAGCTTGGCCCCTTCACAACCACATTATTTTTAGAATGACCTTCATCCATTTTTGAGCACAGATCTGGTCACGATGGCAGCACATGGTGGTCGGTGTAGTGAGTCCACCGGTGACCGGATCACCTGGACCAGGGCTGACTCATCCTCCTACGCTCTGCAGTGTTCTATATACGCTCAGTCTACAGCAGGGCTCTCAAACTCATTTTAGTTCAGGTTCCACATTCAGCCCAGATTAATCTCCAGTGGGTCAGACAATTAAAACAATAGCATAAAAACCTTTAAATAATGACAACTCCAAATTTGTCCTCTTTGTTTTAGTGCAAAAAAAGTAAATTATAAAAATATGTACATTAGCACACTATCCCAAAAAAAAAAAGATGTGAATAACCTGAAAAAAACCTGAAATTTCCTGAGAGAAATAAATGCAATTTTAACAATATTCTGCCTCAACTTATCATTTATAAATGTGCATTATGGATCAGATCTACAAAAGGCACAAAAGATTTAATAACAGGAAGAATAATCTTAAGATGTCAGTTTCAAAATTTCAGGTTTTTGGCATCTTATTGTTAAAGGATAGTTTGTAAATGTTAATATTTTCATCATTTAATGTAAGTTTTTACACTAAAACAAAGAGAAAAATTTGGAGTTGTCATTACTTATTTATAAATGTAATGTAATGTTATGTTTTTCACATTAAACTAAGAACATTTAGAGTCATTATTTATAGGTGATTATGCTATTGTTTTAGTTGAGATCACACTGGTGTGTAGGTGGAACCTGAACTAAAATGACTTTGACATTCTTGATTTTTAATATCTTAAGTGTAATTTTTGTGCTTTGCAAATTCATCCCACGGGCCAGACTGGAACCTTAATCTGTTTATACATCAGAATAAACATCAGTCAGTCCACTTCAACCACTAAAACACTGACAACTGAAGAACCTGCTGAAGAAAACGGTTCTTTTTATTGGGTTCAAAACACACTTTATAAACCAAACATGTGAATCAGGTGTCTGTTTAAACAACACTTTACTGGAGCTGCTGAAACCACCAACGTCTTTGGGCCTGATTTACAAAGATCGCAAATAAAGGGTGCAAATTTTCTTGCTTGTGCAAAAAATGCATGAGCAATTAATTTGCGTGTCTCGGGTAATCAACTAAGATTACCTATGGAAATGACAACAGGTGCAAAGTCTTGGACACCACCATGTTTATATATATATATATATATATATATATATATATATATATATATATATATATATAGATAGATAGATAGATAGATAGATAGATATAGATATAGATATGTATATATGTATATATATATATTAGGCCTGTAACGGTACACGTACTGAACCAAACTGTTTCGGTGCACACCTGTTTGGTTCGGTACACAGCTGTACCGAAACGGCACAGTATGTTCAGAAAAAGAAAAAGGAATGAAAGACGTCGTTTGATGCGGAACTTTAAATCCGCGCAAGTTTCACACGGACATATGGAAGGACGCACACACTGACCCAAAATATGAAATAGCAGCTGATATAAGGTTAAAAAAAACAACAAATATGATGTGAACCTGGAAGGAAGAGACTGAAGACCCTCCACCATCAGCACAGTCCAGTTTGGATCAGTTCAGGTTCAGGTGAAAGACAACGAGGAAAGAGACGTTAATAAGATGGACGTTGTTTGGCCCCTAGGAACTAAAACCCCTAGTTCTAAAACACTGACACTAGCTCTGTCTTTCTGTCTGTCTGTCTATCACGTACGCTGTATAATAGAGGAATAAATAGAACGTTGAAAGTATGTAAAGTTTCACTTTCGTTTCACGACAGCGTTCATTACGTTAGTTATGGACCGCACCCCCAGGTATATAACTGCGTGCTTAAGGTTTCAATTACTATGAATAAAATATTTTTCTTCCATCACTCTTGGTTTTATTGGATTGTTAAAAAGTTCCCGTTTTTTTGTGTCACCCTGTATATGTGTATATATATATATATATATATATATATATATATATATATATATATATATATATATATATATGTATATATATATGTATATATATATATATATATATATATATATATCTCCTTGGGGGGGGCAACCAACCTGCTGTAAATCCCATCAGGTTGTGTCAGTTTTCTTCCTCCTATATCCTATGTTACTGACACTAACGTTCGCCTGAACCAAACTATCGCAGACTCAGATTTCACAATGACCACATGCACTGGGGTGCCGTAAAGGGGGGGTAAATGTAACAGATTCATGGGGCTCAGCATTTGTGTGTGTGTGTGTGTGGGGGGGGGGGCATAGAGCAGTGGAGGGGGTCCAGTGGATACAGGTTAGAAGGTGTGAAAATGTCCTGTAAGATCCACTGAATAATAGAGGAATAGAACCAAGAGTTGGACGATGAAAGTATGTAAAGGTTCATTTTTGTTTCATGCCAGCGTTAGTTAACGTTAGTTATGGACCGCACCCCCACATATATACACCCCCCCTCCCTCGCTCCAACAAAAAAAAAATAACACCCCTCCTCTGTTTTTTGACAAATCACACCCTGTATATATATATATATATATATATATATATATATATATATATATATATATATATATATATATATATGATTTTTTGTTTCTGGTTCCTGTTCATTGGTTGAGCTCACTGTGGCCTCAGACAGACCCAGTCCCGTTCTGTGCAGCAGTAGTCCCAGTAGCGTCAGTAGTCCCAGTAGTCCCAATAGTGACAGTAGTCCCAGTAGCGTCAGTAGTCCCAGTAGTCCCAGTAGTGACAGTAGTCCCAGTAGTAATAATAGTGACAGCAGTCCCAGTATTCCCAGTAGTGACAGTATTCCCAGTAGTGACAGTAGTCCCAATAGTGACAGTAGTCCCAGTAGTGACAGTAGTCCCAGTAGTGGCAGTAGTCCCAGTAGTGACAGTATTCCCAGTAGTGACAGTAGTCCCAATAGCGATAGTAGTCCCAGTAGTGACAGTAGTCCCAGTAGTGGCAGTAGTCCCAGTAGTGACCGTAGTCCCTGTAGTAACAGTAGTGACAGCAGTCCCAGTATTCCCAGTAGTCTCAGTAGTCCCAGTAGAGACTGTAGTGACAGTAGTCTCAGTGGTCCCAGTGGTCCCAGTAATGACAGTAGTGACAGTAGTCCCAGTAGTCTCAGTAGTCCCAGTAGAGACAGTAGTAGTAGTGACAGTAGTCCCAGTAGTGACAGTAGTCCCAGTAGAGACAGTAGTAGTAGTGACAGCAGTCCCAGTAGTCCCAGTAGTGACAGTAGTGACAGTAGTCCCAGTAGAGACAGTAGTAGTAGTGACAGCAGTCCCAGTAGTCCCAGTAGTGACAGTAGTAGTAGTGACAGTAGTCCCAGTAGTGACAGTAGTAGTAGTGACAGTAGTCCCAGTAGTGACAGTAGTCCTAGTAGTGAAGGTAGTAGTAGTGACAGTGGTCCCAGTAATGACAGTAGTGACAGTAGTGACAGTAGTCCCAGTAGTCCCAGTAGTGACAGTAGTCCCAGTAGTGACAGTAGTGACAGTAGTCCCAGTAGAGACAGTAGTAGTAGTGACAGCAGTCCCAGTAGTCCCAGTAGTGACAGTAGTAGTAGTGACAGTAGTCCCAGTAGTGACAGTAGTCCTAGTAGTGAAGGTAGTAGTAGTGACAGTGGTCCCAGTAATGACAGTAGTGACAGTAGTGACAGTAGTCCCAGTAGTGACAGTAGTCCCAGTAGTGACAGTAGTGACAGTAGTCCCAGTAGAGACAGTAGTAGTAGTGACAGTAGTCCCTGTAGTGAAGGTAGTAGTAGTGACAGTGGTCCCAGTAGTCCCAGTAATGACAGTAGTGACAGTAGTCCCAGTAGTCCCAGTAGTGACAGTAGTGACAGTAGTCCCAGTAGTCCCAGTAATAACAGTAGTGACAGTAGTCCCAGTAGTCCCAGTGGTCCCAGTAGAGACAGTAGTAGTAGTGACAGTAGTCTCAGTGGTCCCAGTAATGACAGTAGTGACAGTAGTCCCAGTAGTCTCAGTAGTCCCAGTAGAGACAGTAGTAGTAGTGACAGTAGTCCCAGTAGTGACAGTAGTCCCAGTAGAGACAGTAGTAGTAGTGACAGCAGTCCCAGTAGTCCCAGTAGTGACAGTAGTGACAGTAGTCCCAGTAGAGACAGTAGTAGTAGTGACAGCAGTCCCAGTAGTCCCAGTAGTGACAGTAGTAGTAGTGACAGTAGTCCCAGTAGTGACAGTAGTAGTAGTGACAGTAGTCCCAGTAGTGACAGTAGTCCTAGTAGTGAAGGTAGTAGTAGTGACAGTGGTCCCAGTAATGACAGTAGTGACAGTAGTGACAGTAGTCCCAGTAGTCCCAGTAGTGACAGTAGTCCCAGTAGTGACAGTAGTGACAGTAGTCCCAGTAGAGACAGTAGTAGTAGTGACAGCAGTCCCAGTAGTCCCAGTAGTGACAGTAGTAGTAGTGACAGTAGTCCCAGTAGTGACAGTAGTAGTAGTGACAGTAGTCCCAGTAGTCCCAGTAGTGACAGTAGTGACAGTAGTCCCAGTAGTCCCAGTAGTGACAGTAGTGACAGTAGTCCCAGTAGTGACAGTAGTGACAGTAGTCCCAGTAGTGACAGTAGTCCCAGTTGTGACAGTAATGACAGTAGTCCCAGTAGTGACAGTAGTCCTAGTAGTCCCAGTAGTGACAGTAGTGACAGTAGTCCCAGTAGAGACAGTAGTAGTAGTGACAGTAGTCCCTGTAGTGAAGGTAGTAGTAGTGACAGTGGTCCCAGTAGTCCCAGTAATGACAGTAGTGACAGTAGTCCCAGTAGTCCCAGTAGTGACAGTAGTCCCAGTAGTCCCAGTAATAACAGTAGTGACAGTAGTCCCAGTAGTCCCAGTAGTCCCAGTAGTGCCAGGTTCCTGCTGTCCCCTCATTAGGCCTTCATCCTCCATCACTGCCCTGCCACTGAACTGTCTGTCAGCTGTCTGCTCAGCCAACAAACAGCAGCATTCTGGGACCAAAAAAAAAAAAACAGAGACAAAGGAAAAACAGCAGGACTGAAGGAGCCCAGTGTTGGAAGGCGGTGTGTCAGCAGAACAGATGATTACTGAGAACTGTAATCATGTAAACAGCTGTTTTCTCCAGGAGCGAAAAGGAAACCTGACACTGCACCACTGACAAGCTCCTGACAGAAGAGGAGAAAAGAAGAGGAATGGAAGGAAAACAGACAGAAAACTAGAGGAAAGGAAGAAAAACAGAAAGAAAAAACAGACAGAAAACTAGAGGAAAGAAAGAAAAACAGACAGAAAAAACAGACAGAAAACTAGGGGAAAGAAAGAAAAACAGACAGAAAAAACAGACAGAAAACTAGGGGAAAGAAAGAAAAACAGACAGAAAAAACAGACAGAAAAAACAGACAGAAAAGAAGAGGAATGGAAGAAAAACAGACAGAAAACTAGAGAAAAGGAAGAAAAACAGACAGAAAAAACAGACAGAAAACTAGAGGAAAGGAAGAAAAAGAGACAGAAAAAACAGACGGCAAACGAGAGGAATGGAAGAAAAACAGACAGAAAAAACAGACAGAAAAAAAAGACAGAAAACTAGAGGAATGGAGGAAAAAAAACAGACAGAAACAGGAAACAGAAATAGACCACAGAACCACACTGGGTTTACACAAACCTGGAGGATGAAAAAAAAACACACACAGGCAACATTAAATTGATGGAATGACACAAAAATAACAAAAACATACAAGATAAAAACAGGACCAAGGCTCCTGTAGTCCAACAGTATGTTTTAAAGACATTCTTTTGACCTCTCAAGGTTATTCAAGGTCAAAGGTCACCAAATGAAAGCCCATATGTGACTTCCTGTCTATTACCAATAGTATTTATATCAACATGTTCAACTCAAATGTGTCCCATTATAAACCAATGAGGATTTTTTTAAAAAAATGTAAAATTCATAAAAATTCAAAACTCTATATTTCCTAATTCTTTGAACAGACTTGGTAGACTTTACCCCAGAGATGTTCCACAAAAAAAATCAAGTCAAGACGAAAGAAAAACACAAGATAAAAATGGCATAAAACATGTAATCCAAAACCATCCTCCACTGTCCACATGAACACAGATGTTCTCAGACACAGAAGTGGAACAGAAACGGTGGAACAGACGATAAGACTGGACAGAGGATGGAGTCTGAAGTTCCCCAAGGGTTGGTTTGGAATATCAAAATAAATAATAAGACTTTTCTTTTTTTCTTTTTCACATCAGAGGTCAGAGGTCACCAAGGTTCTACTAGTTTTGGATTTTTCATTATAGTTTAGTTTTATTTAGTTTTGACTTCTTTTATCTCTAATTCAGTTCGTTTTAATTCGTTTTTAGAGCAGGTTTGCATGTTTTTATTAGTTTTTGGGTTTTTTCCTAGATGCTTAGTTTTAGTATTAATTTTAGTTTTGTCATATCTTTTCTCTTCGTCTCCGTTGAATTCAAATAAATCCCAGACAGGTCTGCTTTCTTTCATTTTGTTAGTTTTCATTAACGATAATAACCTTGGAGGTCACAGGCGTTTGCTTTGCCCCCACTTTGGTCTGTTGGACTGAACACCATGAAGCTGCTCTGTTTGGATCCTGTTCAGAAAGTCCTTCGTTTCCTGGTTCTGCGTCTGTGGTCGACAGAGGTTTACAGAAGGTTCTAAATACACACACATCCATGGCAGTGTGTGTGTGTGTGTGTGTGTGTGTGTGTGTTGGATTAATGCCGCCGCTGCAGAGGGATTATCACATGACACCTTGTTGGTCTCAGACGCTCTAATGTTATTTTCGTTCTGACACACTCTTGGAAACCCTCTGAAGTTTGAAGCCAAAAATAATCTGCCTCTGTCTCAGTCACATTACACGGGGATTAGAGGAGGATGATCCGCTTGTACCGACCTGCAGAACCTGCAGCTTAATGTTCTCCAACCTGCAGAACCTGCAGTTTAATGTTCTCTAACCTGCAGAACTGACAGCTTAATGTTCTCCAACCGTACAACCTGCAATTTAATGTTCTCTAACCTGCAGAACCTGCAGCTTAATGTTCTTCAACCGTAGAACCTGCAGCTTAATGTTCTCTGACCTGCAGAACCTGCAGCTTAATGTTCTCTAACCTGCAGAACCTGCAGTTTAATGTTCTCCGACCCGCAGAACCTGCAGTTTAATGTTCTCCGACCCGCAGAACCTGCAGTTTAATGTTCTCCGACCTGCAGAACCTGCATCTTAATG
The DNA here is from genome assembly GCF_902148855.1 of Sphaeramia orbicularis. Classification (NCBI taxonomy): domain Eukaryota; kingdom Metazoa; phylum Chordata; class Actinopteri; order Kurtiformes; family Apogonidae; genus Sphaeramia; species Sphaeramia orbicularis. Next base: position 13,937 of record NW_021941497.1, on the reverse strand, counting down.
TTCTCCAGCCTGTAGAACCTGCAGCTTAATGTTCTCTAACCCATCGACTGCACAGGCTGGTCTGTTCAGAACACCTACTGCTGTGGTTTGAACTCTGCTCCTGTCATATCATTAACAGTGTCTGATTGGATCACTAACAAGGTTATTATCGTTAACGAAAACTAACGAAATGACCAAACAAGAATTGTAAAAACATTTTCGTTAACTGAAATAAATAAAAACTATAATTAAAGGAAAAAAACATAACTAACTGAAATTGTATTGTATGTTTACAAAACTAAAATTAATAAAAAATTATGGATAAAATTCCCTTTGTTTTTGTCTTTGTCAATGTCAGATTGATATGAAATTGATTTATTTCGCTCGAGCAGTTTTCTCTGCTGTCACCATACAACACTTGATGGTCCGTCACTTGTGGTTTCCAGTCGTCTTCTGGTCCCCACTCTACCTGGAAACATGGAGACTAAAGTGGGGAGAAAGTCCTGTCTGGGATTTATTTGAATACAATGGAGAAGAAGAGAAAAGATACGACAAAACTAAAATTAATACTAAAACTAAACTAAAACTAAGCATTTAGAAAAAAATGAAAACTAATAAAAACAAGCAAACCTGCTCTAAAAACAAATTAAAATTAACTGAATTAGAGAAAAAATAGTCAAAACTAAATAAACCTACACTATAATGAAAAATCCAAAACTATTAGAACCTTGAGCTGGACCTGGACCTAGAGGGAAAAAAAAAGAAGAAAAAAAAAAAAAAGAAAAAAAAGGAGAGAAAAAAAAAAGAAAAATCCCCAACTATTAGAACCTTAGTTTGGACACCCTGGACTGTTAAAACCTTCAGTATAATTTTTGTATTTTCATCCCCTGGGCTGGACTGGATCCTTTGGTGGACTGGATCCTTTGGTGGACTGGATCCTTTGGTGGACTGGATTTGGTCCACGGACCACATGTTTGACCCCCCTGCTGTACGCAGTGTAATGATCTGAACCACAGTGTTTAAAAGTGTAATGTCTGATTAGTCCTGTTTGAATGTGAGAGGATAAAGAAGTAAAAATAAGCCGTCAGAAATATAAACCCAAAAGATAAATAAACAAACATCTGATCCATCACATTAATAAAGCGTCCCATTTGATTTACAAAAGTAACATATTCATGAATCACGACTACAGAAATTATGTAAAAGTGTGAAAACAAGACAATGGAAACGCTCAAACCCACTCCTCCGTTCACAACCACAACACAAACTATTATGCAACTGGAGCTGCATGTGTCCAAGCACACACAACAGGACAAACTGTCCAACACAAACACACACAACAGGACAAACTGTCCAACACAAACACACACAACAGGACAAACTGTCCAACACAAACACACACAACTAGACAATGAGATAAACTGTCCAACACAGTTTCAACCATGAGGCTCCCAGTGACAGGACGTCTGTCCAACAGTTCTGTTAAACCAATGATAAACTAGAAAAGCACTCAGAGAACGCAGACCTCTGCCCTAACACCCCCTCCCCCGATCACCACCAAAATTTAATCATTTCTTCCTTCTGCCAGTATCAACATTTCCTGAAAATTTCATGAAAATCCGTCCATAACTTTGTGAGTTATCTTGCACACAAACAAACAAACAAACAAACAAACAAACAAACCCAGATGAAAACAGAACCTCTGCTGTCCTTGGCGGAGACAATAACAAACAACATGTCACACATTTGGACATGACCGTCTACTGCACTGTCTGCACCAAACCTCCATTTAACTCCTGTCTGTGTGTCCACCTGTCTGTGTGTCCACCTGTCTGTGTCCACCTGTCTGTGTGTCCACCTGTCTGTGTGTCCACCTGTCTGTGTCCACCTGTCTGTGTCCACCTGTCTGTGTGTCCACCTGTCTGTGTCTGCCTGTCTGTGTCCACCTGTTTGTGTGTCCACCTGTCTGTGTCCACCTGTCTGTGTGTCCACCTGTTTGTGTGTCCACCTGTCTGTGTCCACCTGTCTGTGTATCCACCTGTCTGTGTGTCCACCTGTTTGTGTCCACCTGTCTGTGTGTCCACCTGTCTGTGTCTGCCTGTCTGTGTCCACCTGTTTGTGTGTCCACCTGTCTGTGTCCACCTGTCTGTGTATCCACCTGTCTGTGTGTCCACCTGTTTGTGTCCACCTGTCTGTGTGTCCACCTGTCAGTGTCCGCCTGTCTGTGTGTCCACCTGTCTGTGTCCACCTGTTTGTGTCCACCTGTCTGTGTGTCCACCTGTTTGTGTCCACCTGTCTGTGTATCCACCTGTCTGTGTGTCCACCTGTTTGTGTCCACCTGTCTGTGTATCCACCTGTCTGTGTGTCCACCTGTTTGTGTCCACCTGTCTGTGTGTCCACCTGTTTGTGTCCACCTGTTTGTGTCCACCTGTCTGTGTATCCACCTGTCTGTGTGTCCACCTGTTTGTGTCCACCTGTCTGTGTGTCCACCTGTTTGTGTCCACCTGTTTGTGTCCACCTGTCTGTGTGTCCACCTGTTTGTGTCCACCTGTCTGTGTGTCCACCTGTCTGTGTGTCCACTTGTTTGTGTCCACCTGTCTGTGTGTCCACCTGTTTGTGTCCACCTGTTTATGTCCACCTGTCTGTGTGTCCACCTGTTTATGTCCACCTGTCTGTGTGTCCACTTGTTTGTGTCCACCTGTTTGTATCCACCTGTCTGTGTGTCCACCTGTTTGTGTCCACCTGTCTGTGTGTCCACCTGTTTGTGTCCACCTGTTTGTGTCCACCTGTCTGTGTATCCACCTGTCTGTGTGTCCACCTGTTTGTGTCCACCTGTCTGTGTGTCCACCTGTTTGTGTCCACCTGTTTGTGTCCACCTGTCTGTGTGTCCACCTGTTTGTGTCCACCTGTCTGTGTGTCCACCTGTCTGTGTGTCCACTTGTTGTGTCCACCTGTCTGTGTGTCCACCTGTTTGTGTCCACCTGTTTATGTCCACCTGTCTGTGTGTCCACCTGTTTATGTCCACCTGTCTGTGTGTCCACCTGTTTGTGTCCACCTGTCTGTGTGTCCACCTGTTTGTGTCCACCTGTTTATGTCCACCTGTCTGTGTGTCCACCTGTTTGTGTCCACCTGTCTGTGAGTCCACCTGTTTGTGTCCACCTGTTTATGTCCACCTGTCTGTGTGTCCACCTGTTTATGTCCACCTGTCTGTGTGTCCACTTGTCTTTTGATTCTGAATCGATGCAGGATGTTTTTTTAATTAATGAATCGACTCAGAATTGAGTCACAACAGATGAACGAACCGAAAGAATCAAGTTAGTCAAAAGGATCGGACTTCCGTCACTCCATCTGCATCCAAATGTGTGTAAATCCAAACTAATACTGTTGAATAGAAAATGTAATTCTTCAGTTGTAGCATTAAAGCCACACCTTCTTTTAGATTTACTGACACAATTACTTTGGATTTATTATCAGGTTATCGTTGCAATTAACTGCAACATCTATTTACATTTAAATAACCATATTTCGTGGAACAAGTTACATAACATTTTTAACTAAATCCAACAAATTCCAACGTTTTGTTTCTTAGAGTGCACTTCCACATGTGTTTTCTCCTCATATCATCCAAACTCCAGTCAAACCAGAGCCTCTAAATCTGTCAGTAATCTGTCACAAACGCAGCTGAACACATCCACTCTGCTCCAAACAGGAATAACTGTTGTAAACACTGGCAGAACATTGGCTGACATCAGTCTGTCTATGAGATACATGTTTACTTTTACAAATATGGTGGGAAAAAAAAAAAAAAAAAAACTGCCAGCATTGGAATCTTTCATCTGTCGTCCTAATACCTTTATCTGCACTGACAAAAGTATCAGCGTCGCCATGGCAACTGCACACAAAGAAAAGAAAGAAGCACTGCAGTAGAATCCTTGGCTGGGTTTAATATAATATATTTAATATAATTACCATCAGACATTTGGGGATTTAGAGGCTGTGGACGTATACATGATTCTGCTTCAGTGTTGTTTCAGCCTGAGAACGAAAAAGTAATGAAATATGTGTAATAATAATAATAATACACACTCAAATAAAGTCTGTGTGTGTGGAACAGAAACACTTCACTTATAAAATATAAGATTATATGAGTGTCACCACTAGAACTCTAAGGCCCAACCCCATTTCACCCCTTGGCCCCTCCCTCTTCCATTTTGCCCATTAACCTGAAGGAGTAGGGATGAGTCTGAGGGGAGGGGCTAAGGGGGAGGGGCTATTTGACCCTCCACACAGAGATTTTCCGGTGACCAAGGTTATTATCGTTAACGAAACGAAATGACGAAAACTAGAATTGTAAAAACATTTGCGTTAACTGAAATAAATAAAAACTAGAATCAGCAGAAAAAACGATAACTAACTGAAACTGTATTGTGTGTAGGGATGGGAATCGTTAAGAATTTAACGATTCTGATTCCATTATTGATATTGCTTATCGATCCGATTCCTTATCGATTCTCATTGGGTGAGGGAATAAAAGAGTACAAACGGGTGTGTTTGCATTAACTGTCTTTTATATTTCCATCTCTGCACAGAAAATACAACATATACAGTATGCACAAATAATAAGAACAGATGACGCTGGGCCGGTTCCGGGGGGGGGGGGGGGGCAGTGAAAGTGGAACTAAAGACTCTTTACTAATTCCCCTATTGCCGCATTTCTACTTCGTGGAACCGGTTTAACTCGGCTCGGCTCGTCTCCCATTGTTGTGCACCTCATTTCCATTCCCTTCTTACCTTCGGAAACTTGTATTTGAGGAGTTACGATGTTTGTTGCCCACACCGGAACCGGCCTGGCGTTCACTCTGCTGCTACATTCACAAGCACCGCTAAGCAGAGTATCAAATATGTGACATTCCTGTAAATGATTCACATGCTGTGGACAAATGTTTGAGGATATTGGAGGGATTCCACCCTTCTGAAGACATGGAAGCTTTGACAGTGTTACCAGTAAGTGGACCTGGTGTCGTCTTTTTAGACCGATTCTGCCTCAATGCCATGTTGGCTACGTTCTGACCAAAACAATGCAGCATACGTGTGACGTCATCGCGCATGCACAACGTAGATGGAATCGATAAGCAGAATCGTTAAGCAGGCAGGCAAACAATTCCAAGGAATCAAGCGACTGGGAACCAGTTCTCAAAAAGAACCGGTTCTCGATTCCCATCCCTAATTGCATGTTTACAAAACTAACTAAAATGGATAAAAATTATGGATAAAATTCCCTTAGTTTACGTCTGTGTCAACATCGGATTGAAATCGATTTATTTCGCTCTAGCAATTTTAGTTAGCGGCACCATATGATATTTAACGGTCCGTCACTTGTGGTCACTTGTGGTTTCCAGTTGTCTTCTGGTCCCTGTGGTTCTATGGTTCGGCATATGTGGACCTCTAATCATAATAACCTATAAATAACGAAAACTGCAAAATATCTTTGTTTTAGTGTCAAAAAAGTAAAATGACATGAAAATCTTTACATTTATAAATTATCCTTTTACAAAAATGTGAATAATCTGAACAAATATAAACAACATGAACTGTCTTCATGGAAGTGTGTGTAATTTTAACAGTATTCTGTCTGTTATTAAGTGTTTTGTGTAGTTGTAATGTAAGTTGTAATGCATATGAGTAAACGATAAACTGAGACAGAATATTGTTCAAACTAGTGCGTTGACCCTTTGCAGAGAAGGAGGGTCTAATGCTGCGTTCCAGGCCGTTTTTTGAGCCCGTAAGTCACGACTTCAAACCACGACTCACGACTTTGTAACATTCCAGGCAAGTCAGGCCAAACTGTCTGAGCGCAAGGAATTGTGGGAGCTAGATGTAAACAAACCAGCATGGCAGACCGCACGTTATGTTCATTTACAATCATTTCTATCGCTAAAGGTGTTTGTTCTTTGCTTATGTGAGGGAAACAGAGGAGGAAAAACGGTGCATAAGGCAAGAGAAGCTGTTCTACCTTTGATGTCACTTGTATATTTGGATTCGTATTTGATGTTAATTTATTCTTCCACTCATTGGACTGAAAACTAGCTAACGCTAAAGTAGATGCTGATTATGCAGAACATTTGCAGATAAATAATGTCAGAGCAATAACTTGTTTTAATAAATAATCTGCATAAACACCACATCCATGGGGGGGGCACCATTGCTACGTGACATCAGAACTCAGAACTGGGAGAACATGGATCTAGTTCGAGTTCATGGGTGGAAATCACAGGTTTGACTGACATTCCAGTGCATTTTCACCAGTAGAACGTTGGAAAAATGCCAGTTACGGGTGGACTGGAACGCCGCATAAGGACGGGTGATGACCAGGACGTCAATTCATTTCCTTCATGTACTGTTTATTTAGCTGTTTGTTTTCAAATCCAACTAATTCTGTAAAGCCCTGTGAGGAAAACTTGTTGTGATATAGGACTGTACAAATAAAACTGAATTAAACTGAACAGATTGAACATTAGCTATTATCAAAGATGTTTAGCACGTAAGTATTTGATCAACTTGGTACACAGTAAATTTGCCAGTGTAAAAAAATGCAGTGTCAAAATATTTTAATTCTTTTGGAGTTATTCCGACAATGGACAGAGTAAAATTTAACAAGATAACTTCCAGTGTTGGTGAAAATAATTGGAGTTAACAGAGGTTTTACGCTGTCAGCGTCATATATTCAGTGTTAAAGTAAATTGACTCTCTCAAAGTTAATTCAACACCGATCAGAGCAAGATACCTTTCAGTGTTAAAAAAATAATGACTCTGAAAAGCCCCGCCCACCAACCTCCATGCTCAAACTGAGTGAGAAGTCGGACTCTGGCATCGCCATCTTCCTCACATTGAAAAACTGCGGCAAGTTTGTGTAAATAAACTATTGTTTTTGTTATTTCATCCAAGCAGAATCTGGGCAAGAATATGGTTATGTCGTCGTTGTCAATGTTGGGTACGTGTTTTCAAATACCGAATTTCAAATGGATAACGTGATATCAGGTCGGCGGCTTTCATTTTACACGTCATTTTATGTTTACTTTTAATTGCAATATTTCATTTTACTTGGAATAAATTGGGAACACAATAATTGTATCGTTTTTTTCCCCCCTGCAGACACTGGGACTATAGTCCATCATATGTAACACTGGTAGGAGACAGTTAAAAATCAACACTCTTTGGAGTAATTTATTTATCAACATGTAGTGTTAAGTAGGTTTAACACTGGAAAAGTTATTTCTTGACACTTAACTCTTCAGTGTTGAATGTGAATAACACTATGGGAGTTACTTCTCACAAAGTGTAAAACTTGATTGACACTAATTAGTGTAGTGTAAAAAAATAACTCTTACTAGAGTAAAGTTGACTCTGGAAATGTAACTCTATGTTCAGTGTAAATTTACACTTTACACTTGTAGATAGGGACCATATGTTCACTGAGGTAGTGTTAAAATTAACTCTTTAAGTGTTATATGAACACTGGCGAGTTTACTGTGTAAATAACAAATAGGAAATAATATATGAATGTTTAACATAAAAAAGGGACTGTATAGGAATTAAAAGCAGTGACTAGTATCAGCAACAGAATCAGAATCAGTAGAATTCAGACCAGGACTTTTGAACTCATTTTAGTTCAGTTTCACATACAGACTAATTATGATCTAAAGTGGGCCGGACCAGTCAAATAATATAAATAATAGGATCAGAACTGAGAAATAATATCAACTCCATAGTTTTTTGAAAAAAGTCAAATTCTGTAATGAAAATGTTTACATCTACAAACTGTACTCGAACATAACAGGAACAACTAGAAGCACTCGGAGAGTGCAGACCTCCGCCAAGGCAGATCAGTGCCCCCCCTCCGATCACCACCAAAATTTAACCATTGTTCCTTGTGAAAGTATTAAAATTTCCTGAAATTTTCATCCAAATCCGTCTGTAACTTTTTTGAGTTATCTTGCACACAGACAGACAAACAAACAAACCAACGCTGGCAAAAACATAACCTCGTTGGTGGAGGTAAATATGAACAACCTGAAAATTCTAAGAAAAATAAGTGCAATTTTAACAGTATTACGCCATAATTTATAATTTATACAGTACATCACAACTTACAGATCACAGTGGATCTATAAATACACAAACATTTAGTAACAGTCAGAATGTTGGTAAAATTTCATAAACTTCTCTTAAGACATTTCAGGTTATTCACATTTTTTTTTTGTAAAAGGCTAGTCTGTAAATGTAAATATTTGTGTACTTTTACCTTTTTTACACTAAAACAAAGAGAAAAATTTGCGGTTTTCTTTATTTATAGATTAAAATTATTTAGAAATATTGAATTGAGATGGTAGATACGTTTTTGTTGTTGTTTTTTTTTATTTTTTATTATTATGGTGTGAATGCTTGATGCTGTACACATTTAAGTTGATGTACGGTGTATTAGTTGAAAAGGAGAGGCAAAAAATAAGCTTTTGCTTCTAGCCTATTCCTTTTTTGTTTTTTTATGTTTATCACGATTAATGTAATAAGTACAATGATTGATGTAAAACCAAAAATTAATTCATTCTTTCATTCATTCTAGTATTTTACTGGCTCTGATCCACTTTAGATTGAAATGAACTAAAATGATTTTAACATCACTGATCGTTAATATTTTCAGTGTAAATTTTGCATTTCACAAATTCATCCTACTGGCCAAATTGGATCCTTTGGTGGGCCGGTGTTGGCCCCCGGGCCGCATGTTTTGACACCTGTGATTCAGACAGTACCCAAGCCCCACCCCCTTTCATGCTATGGAATATGGTTCAGTTTGTCCTTCCACTGGGTCTGGACACATATACCCAGCATTAGCATTAGCATTAGCAGCAGCACTGGGACCATCAGAGAAGGAAGGAAGCAGGGATAACACACCAGCATGTTCATAATGAGCATCAGAATGAAGCAGCTTAATTAATAATCCACTCATTAAAGCAGATCTGAACTAAAACCTGCAGATGAGTGGATCAGGACCTGAACACATGATCCACTGGTGTCAGATGTTCCACAGCAGAACAAAGAACCCTGCAGACAGAGCCTCCACCTGCTCTGCTTCTGTTCTTCTCACACATTCCACTCACACAACGGAGCTGCAGTGGCTCGTGGTGTGACTCCCACGGTGCGCGTGTTTCCGCTCATAACCCCCCCCCCCACACACACACACCCTCCCACCCTCCACACACACCACACACACACACACACACACACACACTTATCTGAGCCCCAGCAGCGGATCATATACGTGACATTCACACCGAACGGGCGGACGGAGCTCCTGTGTACATGAGCTCCTCCTGGTGTGGATGGATGATCAGTGCTCCTCAGATCAGTGCGGATAAATAATGCATGCACGCGCACACACGCACACGCGCACGCACACACCAGCAGAACGCATCCCTTCACATTCATCTTGCAGCTTCAATGCGCTGAGACCCTTAATAACTTCCTCTCCCCCCTGCGTTCCCCCTCAAACCCTTTCCTCTGAGGGATGAGGACGAGGATGAAGATGAGGATGAAGATGAGGATGAGGATGCAGATCTGTCTCACCTGTTAATGCGCTGTCGGTTTGGAACTTCACACCGCTGATGAATACAGCTCCTCTGCCTCCTCACTGTCTATATACACCAGCCCCTCTCTCTCCCCTCTCCCTCTCTCTCCCACCCTCTCTGCTCTTTTTTTCCTCCCTCACTGTGTTGTTTTTTTTGGGTTGTTTTGTCCGTCTGTATGGGGTGGGGGGTGGGGGGGGTGGGGGTGGGTAAGGACACTATCCAAATAGTCCTGTGCATAAACACACGTGTGGGCATATTAGTATAGTGGTGTCAGAAAATATCGTTCTGCAAAACTATATGGTGATATTTCATTTTACATGGATATGAAAAAGTACTGCACGAGAGATTTGTCTGTATTTAATTCAAATGCAGATATTATGGAGGTTTTGTTTTTGTTTTTTTTGTTTTCCTTTTATGTTTATATTTATTTATTATTATTCTTGAATTTCCCATGGGCTTATTAAAGTATCTATCTATCTATCTATCTATCTATCTATCTATCTATCTAGCTATCTATCTATCTATCTATCTATCTATCTATCGATCTATCGTATCTATCGTTCTATCGTTCTATCGTTCTATCGTTCTATCTATCGTTTCTATCTATCGTTCTATCGTTCTATCGTTCTATCTATCGATCGTGCAGTCATTCTTATCTATCTATCTATCTATCTATCTATCTATCTTCTATCTATCTATCTAGCTATCTATCTATCTATCTATCTATCTATCTATCTATCTATCTATCTATCGTTCCATCGTTCTATCATTCTATACTCTCTAATCTCTCCTGTTTTTCTTGATCTTTCCATCTCTCTTTCCTCTCTTCTATCCCTCTTCACTGTTCTTCTGCTGTTCGTTTAATGGCCTTCTCAGTGTTCCGCTCGGTTTCACACGCTTCAACTCTTCCCTTCACTAACACATTTTCTTCAGGAAAAATAAAGTGTATTTTTAAACCCTGGACTGAAGTTGGATCTCTTATTTTTCTTCCCAAAAATAACAACAGATTTTGTTTCCCAGAGACGAGAAAAAAACAGCTGTTATGAAATTCCTGAGACAGGGTTTCACCACAGTATTCTGACGGATCCACTGAAGGAAATCATGCGAGGATGGAGCTGGGACTGGACAGACATTAATAAACATATTATATATATATACACATATATATATATACACATATATATATATATATATATATATATATATATAATATATTACATATCTTATAGATATATATATAATATTAATATATATATGTATGTGTATATATATATATATATGAATCCCAGAAGGGACTCTGCTGCTTTCTCCCAACTTTAGTCTCCATGTTTCCAGGTAGAGTGGGGACCAGAAGACGACTGGAAACCACAAGTGTCAAGTGTCATATGGTGCCGCTAGCTAAAATTGTTTGAGTGAAATAAATCGATTTCGTATCAATTCGACATTGACAAGGACAAAATGAAGGGAATTTTATCCACAATTTTTATCCGTTTTAGTTAGTTTTGTAAACACACAATACAGTTTCAGTTAGTTATCTTTTTTTTTTCTTTTAATTATAGTTTTTATTTATTTCAGTTAACGAAGATGTTTTTTCAGTTGTAGTTTTCATCATTTCGTGAGTTTTCGTTAACATAATAACCTACGTGGAAACGTGGCCATAAGATGAAAACCTGGTTTTCGAACAGGATGACTGTTTCCATTCTATTGTATCCTGAACCTTAAATGAAATGAAGGTATTCCATTCCAGGAGATGATCCAACTCTGGTCTGTTTTTTTCCTTTTAATATGATGCTGGTGTATGTTTATGTACAGTGTATTATCTGTTGTGCTTTTCTTTTCTGTCCCCACACGGAGGTCTGATCCTCTGTCCTCCAACCATAAGACAAAACCTCCTCCCACACATGGAACAAAGCCAGTGTGTGCTGACAGAAATCCAACCAGTAGAAGCACTTCTGTTCAACACAACACACACAGCATTTCTGTTTAGTGTGGATTACTCTACGTCAGGGGGGTCAAACATACGGCCCGTGGGCCAAAACCGGCCCGTCTGAGGTTCCAATCCGGCCCATGGGGATGAATTTTTACACAGAAGATATTAAGTGTAGTCTCATGACGGTGGAGTGAGTGAACAGACTCAAAACAGAATTATAAATTATATTATCTTCCTCTCCGTGTCAAACCAAATTCCTGAACAACCATGCTGATTGGTTGGTTAACAGGTCAATGCTGGGACATCCTTTGCAAATGACATTTACGAAGACAGATGATCTTAAGGAATGAGCTTAATGGACTTGTTTTGACACTAAGCTGACTTTTGCCTCTCAACATCTGTGTCCCATTATTCTTGCTTATCCCGAGGTGAAGATGAACCCAGAAACGAACAAAGGACTGAATGATAAAATCCCTATATGTGCCATGTTAATAATGTATTACATTATGTTAATGTTGATTAACTCAGCACGTTAACTCTTTTATGCATGTAATACTTAAGCCATTTGCCTGACCTGTGGTTTCACATATGTGTGTCCTGATCATGTTCACGGTGAATTATGTGAAAGTAAGAGTATCACTGCTTATAGCATGTCTGAATAATCATGCTATTATTTTACTGATGCTTAAGTGAGGTTACAGGTGATGTATAAAGTTTAAGAATCTTATTGAGGATGCAAAGTTTTCTTACAAGGCTGCCCACAGTCTTCTCCCCCTCTGTCTTCCCAAGAGGGAAGAGAAAGTGATATTTTTGAACGAGGAGGCGTTTTCCCGCCGAAAACAGACAAAGAAGGCAACGCCCCAAGGCATCGATGACTCATCTATATTCATGAGGAAGGCGTTGGGTTGGTTTTTGGACAGAACTATAAAAATGAATGAAACCAACTTCTCCGGGAGTCTTTTCCATCTCGAGAGTCTTTTCCACCTCTCCCAGGCTCTCACAGAGCAGAGCAGAGTCCTGTCCATCTTCTGGCCTCACCTACGCAAAGAGTCTTTTCCATCTCTCCAGGCTCTCACAGAGAGAGCTATCTCCACCATCTTCTGGCTCTCACCTAAGAGCAGAGAGCTTTCTCCAAGGAGTCTTGACCATCTCCTTGGCTCTCAGAGCTGTTCTATCCTCTAAGCTCTCCAAAGAGCTTTATCATCTTCGCTGCCACTTCTCCTGGTGAGCTTTCCAGAACCAGCCGCCAGAGCCAGCTGTGAACCTCCTCCAGCCAGCAGAACTTCAGAACTCCAGACCTTCAGGCCTCCAGCTCAAGCACGTCGCTTCACAGCCTGTTCCTGCTTCGAACTACGTCAGAAGACTTCATCCATCCGCCGTCAAGGCCGTGCCAGTTGCTGCATCCGCACCGCAACAACTTGTAAGAAAACTTGCTCCTGATTTATCTGAGTTGGTGTTATTCCAAGTTAAGTAGGTTTACCTCAACGTAACCTCACTAACATTATAATCTCTTGAATATAGCTATCTGCCAACTTAATTTACATATTCTCCTGTCCATAATCTCCTGCTCCTTTGTTGTATTTGTCTCTTGTCTTTATGTTATTTGTGTGTCTTAGTTTAGTTAATAAAGTATTTATATGTATATAAATCCATTGCCTCAGTTGTGCTTTGTGTACTATTATTCACACATGGGTTCACTGTGCAGTCAACGAACTATCACCTATGCAAGATTTCCAAATTATTGTTTTGAGTTGATTTAAGTTTAAGTTTGGTTATAAATCTATAATTAAATTAATCAATAAATCAACACTCAATTAATAATAATTTGGTATCCTATTCTTGCTACATAAGTCAACGGTGTTTTAGCGCCAAACGCCAACATTTGAACAAATTCCTTTCTATTATTAAGAGTCTTATACCTTTATAGATCCACTGTGGTCTGTAATGCACATGTGTAAATGATAAGATGAGGCTCAATAATGTTAAAATTGCACTTATTTATCTGAACATATTTCAGGTTGTTCATGTTATTCATACTGATTCAGGTTCACAGTCACTTTTTTTGTGAAAGGATAGTTTGTAAATGTAAACAGTTAAAGGTCCGCAGACATGCAATGAGGTTGAGACCAAGGTTCTAATAGTTTTGGATTTTTCATTATAGTTTAGTTTTATTCAGGTTTGATTTTTTTTCTCCTCTAATTCAGTTAGTTTTAAGTAGTTTTTAGAGCAGGTTTGATAGTTTTTATTAGTTTTCTCTTTTTTTTTCTAAATGCTTAGTTTTAGTTTAGTTTTTTTTTTAAATATCTTTTCTCTTGCCATCAATTGCAATATTTTTTTTTAATCTTTACTACTTATTTATTTCTTTTGGCGCAGTTTTTAATATTTTCATATATATGGGTGTTTTT
>NW_021941496.1:30000-37500 GCF_902148855.1 Sphaeramia orbicularis | reverse complement strand
TCAGCTGTTCTTTCCCTGCCTGTGTGCGTGCATGTGTGTGTGTGCGTGTGTCTCTTACTGTAAATGCTGTCTCTGTAAACAGCTCACACTCACACATGCTCAGTCTGCTTCTGCTGGATCCTGCTTTGTTTACTGTTTATTCAGTCCACTGATTCTGAGGAAGGCTTGGATTATGTCTGTGAAACACACAGATAAAATACACACACATCAGATTAGAATACACGGTTCAAGTGAAATAAAGAGAAACATTCATGTGGGAACTGACGCCAAAGTAGTTCTGGGTCTTTATGGGTTTACGTTGAGTTTATGATAGATTTCGCTAAAAAAAAGTCACCTTTTCTCTGTTTTGATATAATCAGCTTTGAATTTACTCTGAACTTTAATGTATTGGAAGCGCTTCGTTCCCATCATTTAAACTCAAATGTATTTGCAGAAATGCTTTTTCATTTTAAGAATGTGGCTGCATTATCTGACTCATAAATAAAATTTTGAATAAATGATCCAATCTGCATTTTCATTTTTTTATTCAAGACCGCTCATTCTTTTACTAAATTAAAAAGAAAAAAGAAAAACACATTTGAGATTTAATTTTCAAAACACGTCCAAGCAAATAGTTACCAAAATTCAATTTGAAATCTAAAATTTGAAAATTCAAATGCATTAGTAAAAATGCTTTTTCATTTTAAGAATGTGGCTGCATTTTTTTGACTCATAAATAAAATTATGACTCAATTATCCAATCTGCATGTTCATTTTCATATTCCAAACCGCTCATTCTTTTACTTGATTAAAAAGAAAAACACATTTGAGATGTAATTTTCATAACACGCCCCAGCCAAATCCTTCAGCAAAAAGTCTTTTTCATTATTGGGATTATTTAAGGAAATTTTGAGATAAATTGTGACGTCACGACAAAAATAGTCGTACATTTTTAGAAGTCGTCTAAGTTCTGTGTAATGATTTCAGACTTAAAGAAAGAATGAAGTAGAAGATGTGTGTGTGTGTGTGTGTTTGTGTGTGTGTGTGTGTGTGTGTGTGTGTTTGTGTGTGTGTGTGTGTGTGTGTGTGTGTGTGTGTGTGTGTGTGTAATTTTACTCCGGTGCTGGCACTGAACAACAGTGGTGGTCTACATGTGTGTGTGAGTGTTGAGTGAGTGCTACTTACACACACGCACACACACACACACACACACACACACACACACACACACAGACGTTTAAAGTCTGATATTTGTGGATTAAACCCAGACTAAATATGATGAAGAGCTCTGATTGGCTAACTGGTGTCCCCTTAAACTGTCAATCACACTCTTCTAATTTAACCCCCAGACTGTTTTATACGACATGTAACCATAGCAACAGCAGGTTAAAGGAAGAGTCTTAGATTATATTAAAATCATATTAAAATGGATAATGTTGCACCTATTTGATCAGTCCTAAACATAGATCTATTTCTATTAGTATGAAAAAAAAATCATAAAAATAGAGTAAAACATTGGTTTTGATTCTATATTTCTGCTTCTATAACAGTATAACTGTAGCGTAGATCATTTGTGTCCATGTCAGTCTGTGACTGTACTCAACTCCAAACTATAGAATATCTGACGTCTGCAGTGTTTGTCATTTAACCGTTAACATTTACAAATATAAGATTATTTGTGACGATAAGCGCCCACTTTCTATGTCACTATAAACCAAAAGAAAAAGAAAAGAGAAGGAGATGGATCCACAAATCCAGGAAACCAAACCTAGATCTGTGGATCCTGTTTGGTGTCAGCTAACATTCACTGATGCTGTATTTTTGGGTCCAGTCAGACCTGAAATGACCTATTGTTTTGGCTAACGGTCCTTCTTAGTGCAGCTCTTGGTTTCATGATCAGATCTTTCCTGGTTTTTGTCTCATTTTGTGATTGTGAACCTTGTGCTCCTACATGATTAGTAAACTAACTGAAACTGAGGCCAACCTAGTTTTACAAATACGGAGGAACTGGAGAATAAAGCTACGACGGAGTATTAGGACCACAGAAGAAAAGAAAAACACTGGGCACTACCAGAAGAAAGTCAGAAAATATGGAGATAAAACCTGGAATTTTTTGAGAATAAAGTCAAATACAAAAAGAATCACAATGTTCTGAGAATAAAGTCATAGTTATAAAAAGAACTCATAGTTTAACAAAAATGTCATTGGTTTATGAGATTAAAGTCGTCATATTCTGACAATAAATCCATAATATGATCAGAATAATGTGTTAATTTAAACCAGGTGGTGTAAATCTGCTAATTTCCCAGAATGCAGTGGTGCCCTGCTGGTCCACAGCAGTAGTATCTGTGTTGGATAAAGGACTGGATCTGAACTAGACTCAGTAAATCTGCTCAGTCCCAGTAGATCATGCATAGATTCACTGGGGTCAGTCCACGGTCTACTGGAAATGACCTTTGGATCAGCTGGTTCTGGTCCTAGTTTTGGACCCTTTGGATCAGCTGGTTCTGGGCCCTAGTTTTGGAGCCTTTGGATCAGCTGGTTCTGGGCCCTAGTTTTGGAGCCTTTGGATCAGCTGGTTCTGGGCCCTAGTTTTGGAGCCTTTGGATCAGCTGGTTCTGGGCCCTAGTTTTAGACCCTTTGGATCAGCTGGTTCTGGGCCCTAGTTTTAGACCCTTTGGATCAGCTGGTTCTGGGCCCTAGTTTTGGAGCCTTTGGATCAGCTGGTTCTGGGCCCTAGTTTTGGAGCCTTTGGATCAGCTGGTTCTGGGCCCTAGTTTTGGAGCCTTTGGATCAGCTGGTTCTGGGCCCTAGTTTTGGAGCCTTTGGATCAGCTGGTTCTGGGCCCTAGTTTTGGAGCCTTTGGATCAGCTGGTTCTGGGTCCTAGTTTTAGACCCTTTGGATCAGCTGGTTCTGGGCCCTAGTTTTGGAGCCTTTGGATCAGCTGGTTCTGGGCCCTAGTTTTGGAGCTTGGATCAGCTGGTTCTGGGCCCTAGTTTTGGAGCCTTTGGATCAGCTGGTTCTGGGTCCTAGTTTTAGACCCTTTGGATCAGCTGGTTCTGGGCCCTAGTTTTGGAGCCTTTGGATCAGCTGGTTCTGGGCCCTAGTTTTAGACCCTTTGGATCAGCTGGTTCTGGGCCCTAGTTTTGGAGCCTTTGGATCAGCTGGTTCTGGGCCCTAGTTTTGGAGCCTTTGGATCAGCTGGTTCTGGTCCTAGTTTTGGACCACTTGTTCTTTGGTAGCTGGTCCAGATCCATGTCCAGTCCAACTGTCCTTCATTTAATGTCAGATTTCCCATGGTCCTTTGCTCTGGCTGTGTTTACTGCTATACTCCATCATGTTGAGCAGGTTGGTTTAAGACACTCAGTCTGACTGAGAGG
Source organism: Sphaeramia orbicularis (assembly GCF_902148855.1). Classification (NCBI taxonomy): domain Eukaryota; kingdom Metazoa; phylum Chordata; class Actinopteri; order Kurtiformes; family Apogonidae; genus Sphaeramia; species Sphaeramia orbicularis. Next base: position 34,140 of record NW_021941496.1, on the reverse strand, counting down.
GGCGTGGCCTGGGGGGGGAGTGACGTATGTGCAGACCCTCTATAGATGTCTAAATGTTCCACTGGTAGAACCTGTCCAGTCCATGTATGCTCATGCACAGACAGTATTTCCAGTAGATCTGGTCGATCTGACACTAATATTCCTTTGGACTTAAACCCATTCTATCATTAATTCTACAGTTTCACGTTGGGTACAGTTACATGATGTTTTTTAAATCCGATTTATTTTTCCAGAAGAAATTAATCCAAAACTAAAGTATTTTCTCTTCTGTTTCCATGGAAATGTTAAACCCGAATAAAGGTTTACATGGGAAACGTTTCTTGGGTTCTGGCAGTCCTTCTGTTAGCTTAGCTTAGCCCTTCTGTTAGCTTAGCTTAGCATAGTGACTGCATTTCCATGGTCACACATATCCAGTTTTTTAAAGGTGATTTGTCGTCTTTTGTCAGTGATTTTGTCAAATCCGATTCTCTCTAATTATTTCTTCAGATCTGCGACTTCCTGCACTCATACAATCTGTGGACTGTTGTGTTGACGGAAGTTGGAAAATCTTTTTGTTGAAGGGATGCATGCGCTAAATTAGCTTTGCTTTAGTGTTTTAGCTTTGCATTAGTTTTTATTTCCCAGATGTTCTTCCTGCAGTAAGTCACATGACCATGATCTGAGCCTCAGTTTGTGATCATACTGACCCCAGCGGACTAAAGGAAGGATTAGGGAGAACTGAACTGACCAAAATCACTCCTAAAATACTACAAATCACCTCTAAAAGCCTGGCTACGTCTGAGCAGAGGAATGAAGCCATTCTGCTAAGCTAGGCTAAGCTAAGCTAACGTTAGGGCTGCAGTTCAAACTGTTTGTCCCACTTGTGGAACTCATTAGTTCAGGACAAATGAATGAATCCAAAGCCAGTGTTGAACTGTTCCTTCAGGGTTTTCCAGGCTGGTAGATCCCATCAGAATATTCCACTGGAACGCTTTGGGAAGACTAGACTGCAGTGCAGATTCTTCCACCAGCGCAGAATGTGTGCGTCATCGCCACAGGACAAGACACTGAGCATGTGCAGAATGGAAGGAATAAAGTCCAAACGGAATAAAGGCTTTACATGTCCAGGAAGAATTTAGAGCGCAGTTAAAAGAGGATTAAACCACTGACTTTAATCAGGTTTAAATTTAATCTGAACTTTTCTGTTTCAACTGAAATAAGGTGTTTACATGGACATCTGAAATAGGATCCAACCTTTAATCAGATTAAACCAGGAGGAACAGTTATCGTGGAAACGCACAGATTTTGACATACAGACACAAAAACATTTCAGAGTGGTTTGAAATGTAGGTGGAACCTCCATGTCCTCTCAGATTATCAGTTCTGTTCCAAATTGTAACTTTCTTTTTATTACTGGTGGTAATTTGTTTAATCATTGAAGAAGCAGTGACGTAAAGTCGTATGGAAATGAGGCCTTTTGTGTGGAGTTGTGTTGTCAGAATATAGTGTCATTTAATGTGTGTGTGTGTGTGTGTGTGTGTGTGTGTGTGTGTGTGTGTGTGTGCCATTAAAGCCATAATAGTACCAGTGACAGAAGTGCACACATGCACAGAACCAACAGATGATGGGACGTTCCCTTCATCACTGGACTACTGGACGGATTAGTGTGGACGGTTTCACTCTGTTTCTGTTTCTGTCCTGGTCTTTCTCTTTCCTCAACCTGTCATTTGTGTGTATTTGAGTGTGTATTTGTGTGTGTATTTGTGTGTATTAGTGTGGGAGCACTCTGGTTTATTCCTGTCTGGGGGTCCATGACTTACATGACTTAATGCATTAAGCAGAACCAGGAGGATATTTAGGGAGGGGGGGGACGGCCAGTTTGATTTAAAAAGATGTTCATGTGAGTCCTAGTTGTGGTTGTATTCTTCTTCTGTTTTCAGTCGTCTGCCTCTGCTCTGGTCTGTGTTTGTCCGACAGGAAAGAGTTTCACTCTGACCATCACAGTGTTCACCAACCCTCCTCAGGTGGCCACGTACCAGAGAGCCATTAAGATAACAGTGGACGGACCCAGAGAGCCGAGGCGTGAGTTACACACACACACACACACATGCAGGCACACACACACACACACCACACACACACACACACACACACACACACACACACACACACCACTACAACACAGACCTGCTAACAGGAGCTAATGTTAGCTAATGTTAGCTAAGGTAGCCTTTTGTTATTGTCAGCGTTTTAACATTCACACACATTTGACTGAAATGAATAGAAAAGCCACACATTAACAAAATGTTAAATATCCTTAAAATGACATTAAAAAAACAAAGTTGAATGTTGACATTAAACATTTCCATTAGCTTGAAACCGCTAGCATTGAAAGAAGTTTAAAGTAATTTAATAGTTTACAGAGTTAGCTGAAGTAAGGACATCGCTGATTGTGTTTCGAGCGAGAAATGGACTTTTGGTGCAAATTTGCAGAGATTATTTGTTTTAGTATGACAGGATGAAGAACATAGAAGGAGGTTTAATTTGAAACAGCAAAGGGTTCAGACTACTGTGAAGAAAATGTGTGTTTGTGTTGTGGGCGTCAGAATGTGGAATTCTTTAGCAATGGAAGAGAAGAGCTGCACAAATATTTTTCAGTTTAAGAAGTTGTATAAGGAAAGAATAGAGAAGCTTTATAAAAGCATGAAATGAAATAATTTAACTTCTGGATTCTGGTTTTGGTTTATTTGCATTGGCTATCGTGTAAACTGTTTACTGTAATAACTGTAACGGCAACCTGTCTGATGGAAGCAGATGTTTAAAGAAAGGGGCAGGTATCATAAGTTTTCTTCATCCTGTTCCCTTCCAATCATTTAGATTGGAATGAATGAATAAAATGAAAATGAAATGAAAAAAGTATTGAATGTAACATTAGCTAGAGCTAGCTAACATTAGCTAAAAAATCTGTAAAGGTAGTTAAACCTGGAAGATGATTAAAGATAGACAGACAGACAGATAGATAGATAGATAGATAGATAGATAGATAGATAGATAGATAGATAGATAGATTCATTTTGTTTATTTTATTGATCACTTTGGCTGTTTTTCTTCATCTTGTTGCTTTTATTTATTTACTTTTCAACTTCCTTTTGGTTCATTTTTGGCTAATTTTTTTCCATTTTATTTCGGATTTCATAAAGTTTTTATTCATTTTTGTTATTTTTATTTATTATTTAGTATATATAAACCCATGAAGCTTCTGAACATCCAAATGGGTCATATCTGATGACCATGAAAAGACGACAAACTGTATTTTACCTGAAATATTTCAACATATTAATTGGTTTATTGGTTTTGAAGTTCTTAAACCTTTTAGAGATGGTTTTGTTTGCCAGTGTCTGTTTGGGTCTTTATGGGTTAATTTGGACTTATTTTTTGAGCAACCCTTCCAGTAACCCTTTCAAACCCTTTAACCCACAGGTGTTAAACCTGCGGCCCGTGGGCCCAAACCAGCCCACCAAAGGGTCCGATCTGACCAAAAATGACAGTGAAGACGTTAACAGTCAAGGGTGTTGAACTGGTTCAGGGGACACATACAAACACAGACCATCTGGGATCTTAAGTAAAATAACAGCAAAATAACATTAAATTATGAGAATATTTAGATTAATAAACTACCCTTTAACAATCAAATGTGAATAACTGGAACAAATATGAACAACCTCAAATGTCTAAAGAAAATTAAGTGCAATTTTAACAATATTCTAACTAAATTCTAGCTGAATGTTTTGTGCCTTTGTTGATCCGATCTGTAACACACACGTATAAAAGACAAGTTGAGGTATAATATTGTTAAAATTCCACTTATTTTTCTTAAGAAATGTCATTTTTTTCAGATTTTTCACATCTTTTTTTGTTTGGATAGTTTGTAAATGTATATATTTTTATAATTTAATATTATTTTTTTGCACTAAAACAAAGAGAAACACTTGGAGTTGTCATTATTTACAGGTTATTATTCTATTATTTACTGCAGATCAAATTGGGCTGAATGTGGAACCTGAAAGACAGTGAGTTTTTCTGTCCTGCTTTAATATTTGAATGTTTCTGCAACAGAAGGTACATTGTGCCTATTATTTTATTTTGTTTGTTGTTTTTTTT
>NW_021941496.1:0-20000 GCF_902148855.1 Sphaeramia orbicularis | reverse complement strand
CACACATGGATACACAAAAACACACATGGATACACACACACACACAAAAACACACGGATACACAAAAACACACATGGATACACAAAAACACACATGGATACACACACACAAAAACACACGGATACACAAAAACACACATGGATACACACACACACACACACAAAAACACACGGATACACAAAAACACACATGGATACACAAAAACACACATGGATACACACACACACACAAAAAAACACACGGATACACAAAAACACACATGGATACACACACACACACACAAAAACACACGGATACACAAAAACACACATGGATACACACACACACACAAAAACACACGGATACACAAAAACACACATGGATACACAAAAACACACATGGATACACACACACACACAAAAACACACGGATACACAAAAACACACATGGATACACACACACACAAAAACACACGGATACACAAAAACACACATGGATACACAAAAACACACATGGATACACACACACACACAAAAAAACACACGGATACACAAAAACACACATGGATACACAAAAACACACATGGATACACACACACACACAAAAACACACGGATACACAAAAACACACATGGATACACACACACACACACACACAAAAACACACGGATACACAAAAACACACATGGATACACAAAAACACACATGGATACACACACACACACAAAAAAACACACGGATACACAAAAACACACATGGATACACAAAAACACACATGGATACACACACACACACAAAAACACACGGATACACAAAAACACACATGGATACACACACACACACACACACACACACAAAAACACACGGATACACAAAAACACACATGGATACACAAAAACACACATGGATACACACACACACACAAAAAAACACACGGATACACAAAAACACACATGGATACATACACACACACACAAAAACACACATGGATACACACACACACAAAAAAACACACGGATACACAAAAACACACATGGATACACACACACACACACAAAAACACACATGGATACACACACACACAAAAACACACATGGATACACAAAAACACACATGGATACATACACACACACACAAAAACACACGGATACACAAAAACACACATGGATACACACACACACACACAAAAACACACGGATACAAAAAACCACACATGGATACACACACACACACACACAAAAACACACGGATATACAAAAACACACACAAACACACAGACACAAACACACGGATACACAAAAACACACACACAAAAATACACAGATACACAAAAACACTCACACACAAAAACACACGGATACACAAACACACACGCACAAAAGCACACACACACAAAAACACACACACACACGCAAAAACACATACAACAAACACACAAAAACACACACATGCACACACACAGACACAAAAACACACACACACAAAATCACACACACACACACACACACGCAAAAACACACACAAACACAGACAAAAACACACACACAAACACACAGACAAAAATACACACGCAAAAACACACAAAAACACATACAACAAACACACAGACAAAAATACACACGCAAAAACACACACAAAAACACATACAACAAACACATAAAAACACACTCATGCACACACACAAAAACACACACACACAAACACGCACACAAAAACACACACACACACGCACATACAAACACACACACACACAAACACACACACACACACACAGAGTTAATGACTTCCTGTCCTCCATCTTTCCGTCACTATCGACTCGTTTTTCCTCCACATAAGTTTCATTTGATCACTTTTATGAACCCTCAAAGACCCAGAACATGGACCGATCCAAACTGTTTAAGAAGTCCTGAACCCACCCATGTGTTCAAAGATTTCAGGTAAAATACAGTTCTTCATCTTTTCATGGTCATCGGATATGACCATATTTGGACATTCAGAAACACCGTCATCTTCTACAACATCGATTCACCAGTAAAACCCATAGAGCTGGATCAATGATAGTGGAGAAAATGAACAGAAATGAATTTAAAAAACAAAAGCCTTGAAAAACATCATAAATAATATGTAAAGGAAGGCAAAAAATGTACTTAAGTAAAAAAAAAAAGAATAGAAGAAGCAACAAAATGAAAAAAAAACAAAAAAAAAAACAGCCAAAGTAATGAAAACCATGAACAAAAACAAGTAAGAAATCAACACTGTAATAAGTAACGTTGACAAAATGAGCCACAAACTGAAGTAAATTAAAGAAAAAAAGTTCTTAAAAAGGCAGAAAAATTGTTTAAGAGTGTTTAAGGGTATTTAAGGGTGTTTAAGAGTGTTTTTGGGTGTTTAAGGATGTTAAAGGGTGTTTAAGGGTATTTAAGGGTGTTTAAGAGTGTTTTTGGGTGTTTAAGGATGTTAAAGGGTGTTTAAGGGTATTTAAGGGTGTTTAAGAGTGTTTTTGGGTGTTTAAGGATGTTAAAGGGTGTTTTAGGATGTCTAAGGGTGTTTAAGGGTGTTTTAGGGTGTTTAAGGATGTTTAAGAGTGTTTTTGGGTGTTTAAGGATGTTGAAGGGTGTTTTAGGATGTCTAAGGGTGTTTAAGGGTGTTTAAGAGTGTTTTGGGTGTTTAAGGATGTTAAAGGGTGTTTTAGGGTGTCTAAGGGTGTTTAAAGGTGTTTTAGGGTGTTTAAGGATGTTTAAGAGTGTTTTTGGGTGTTTAAGGATGTTGAAGGGTGTTTTAGGATGTCTAAGGGTGTTTAAGGGCATTTAAGGGTGTTTAAGAGTGTTTTGGGTGTTTAAGGATGTTAAAGGGTGTTTTAGGGTGTCTAAGGGTGTTTAAAGGTGTTTTATGGTGTTTAAGGATGTTTAAGAGTGTTTAAGGCTGTTTTAGGGTGTCTAAGGGTGTTTAAGAGTGTTTTTGGGTGTTTAAGGATGTTAAAGGGTGTTTTTGGGTGTTTAAGGGTGTTTCAGGGTGTTTAAGGGTTAATGTCAGCCTCATATATACAAGGTGGTACAGATTTCAGTCTATTATGGGATGTTTGGAGCCTGTCGGTCTGTTACTGGAAAATGAATCTGGGTTAAAACTGATGACACCAGTTAAACAGGTGGAATTAAAGGTGGACTGAACCCTTAAAGTGGATTATAGGATTAAAGGTGGACTAAACCCTTAAAGTGGATTATTGGATTAAAGGTGGAAATAAACCCTTAAAGTGGATTATTGGATTAAAGGTGGAAATAAACCCTTAAAGTGGATTATTGGATTAAAGGTGGAAATAAACCCTTAAAGTGGATTATTGGATTAAAGGTGGAAACAAACCCTTAAAGTGGATTATTGGATTAAAGGTGGAAATAAACCCTTAAAGTGGATTATTGGATTAAAGGTGGAAATAAACCCTTAAAGTGGATTATTGGATTAAAGGTGGAAATAAACCCTTAAAGTGGATTATTGGATTAAAGGTGGAAATAAACCCTTAAGGTGGATTAGTGGATGCAGGTCAGTGAAGCTTTGACCGTCTCAGTCCGTTTCCTCCTCTTTATTCATCAGTCTTTCTTTCTTTCTTTCTTTCTTTCTTTCTTTTTTCTTTTCCAGACTCCAGGCAGATGCAGTCCTCTCCGTCGTGGTCCTACGACCAATCATATCCCTACCTTGGCCAGATAACCACGCCCACCGTCCACACGGCCAATCCCCTCTCACCCAGTCGCTCTTCGCTCGACCTCTCGTCTCGACTCACCGGTAAAACAAACGTCCTTTTGGTTCAGTTATTAGTTCTTTGTCTTTGTCAACGTTGGTTTGAATGATGAACAGAACTGTAATCCACAAGAACGACAGTGAACGCACATTTAAAACCAGAGAAAATAAAAAAACTGAAAATAAAAAAAACAGAAAATAAAAAACAGGGCACACACAGATTCACAACAGAATATAGAGCAAAGAGCAGATGATAAGAAATAAATAAATAAAGGCAATGCTGAGGGTGTGTCTGTGTCCACAGAGCCAATCAGATGGCAGCATTTGTCCTGGGCCAATCAGCAGTAAGGACATCATGGACCTTTGGTCACATGACACACTGTAAAAAGTCTAACTCTGCCCCAGTGTGTTTGTGTCATTTCTGTTCCAAATATCAGATCACATTTAAAATCAGACACAATCACCAACAGAAGAACTGAACACAGACAACAGATCTGAAAAAAAGAGTCACACTGATCTGAACAACAGCATTTACACCGGTTCCACTGGAAGAGGGGGTTTTTTTTGGCTTAGTTCAAGATTTTTTTTTTTTTTGCTTAAGATGTTTTTGCTTAATTCAAAATTATTTTTTTGTTTAATTCAAGATGTTTTGTGTTAAAGTAAAAAATCTGCCAGACTAACGGTGTGCTTGTTTTGGACACACGTCATTATTGTCCACTTGTTTAATGTCCAGGTTTTCAGTGTTTGACCTTTGACCTTTGCCGTCTCCGTCAGGTCCTGACCTCACGGCCTTCGGTGACCCCAGGATGACCTTGGAACGACCTTTCACCTCTCTTCCGTCTCTACCCGACTCCCGGTTCTCAGATCCGCGGGTCCACTACCCCCCCACGGCCGCCGCCTTCACCTACACCCCCTCCCACAACCCGGTGTCCAACGGCGCTCTGGGAATCACCATGGCAACAGCAATGGCCACCACCCCGGCGGGAAGGTACCACACGTACCTGCCCCCGCCCTACCCGGCCAACGCCCCCCACCAGGCCCAGAACGGACCCTTCCAGTCCACCTCGTCCCCCTACCACCTGTACTACTCCACCGCCGCCGGCTCCTACCAGTTTTCTATGATGACCGGAGGAGGAGGCGGGGCCGGCGGCGGCGGTGACTCGCGCTCCCCGCCCAGGATCCTCCCGCCGTGCACCAACGCCTCCACAGGCTCCTCCCTCCTGCACCCGTCTTTGCCCAATCAGAACGAAGGCGTGGGCGTGGAGGTGGAGTCCAGCCACAGTAGCTCGCCAACAAACATGGCGAGCGCCGAAGCCGTCTGGAGACCGTACTGAGCACGAGCGAACCCTGAAGTATGCACGGGGGGGGGGGGGGGGGGGGGGGGGTCATGTGACGGGGCCCAGTGTCAGTTCCCCTTTGGCCCCTCCCCCTTCATTTTACAGGCTCCTCCATAGGCTGCCCCATGTCTGAGGGGTGTGATCATCTACAGGCTCCGCCCACATGTGCATTTTCAACACTAGACTATAAAAGGTTCGGAGGAAGAAAATTCCCAGAATGCTTTGTAAAACTGGGAGGGGTCTGAATGCTCTGTGGGTGGAGAAAAGAGCAGTGTGTAAATATTCTGACAAAAAAAACTAAAAAAAAAAAAAAGCAAAATCTATTGGAAGGATTTGAACGTGAATGTGGGTGCGAAGGAAAGTCAGGACTGGAGTTAGTTCTGTGAACCGGACTGGACTCAGGACTGCAGTTAGTTCTGTGAACCAGACTGGACTCAGGACTGCAGTTAGTTCTGTGAACCGGACTGGACTCAGGACTGGAGTTTGTTCTGTGAACCGGACTGGACTCAGGACTGGAGTTAGTTCTGTGAACCGGACTGGACTCAGGACTGGAGTTAGTTCTGTGAACCGGACTGGACTCAGGACTGGAGTTAGTTCTGTGAACCAGACTGGACTCAGGACTGGAGTTAGTTCTGTGAACCAGACTGGACTCAGGACTGGAGTTAGTTCTGTGAACCGGACTGGACTCAGGACTGGAGTTAGTTCTGTGAACCAGACTGGACTCAGGACTGCAGTTAGTTCTGTGAACCGGACTGGACTCAGGACTGGAGTTAGTTCTGTGAACCGGACTGGACTCAGGACTGGAGTTAGTTCTGTGAACCAGACTGGACTCAGGACTGGAGTTAGTTCTGTGAACCAGACTGGACTCAGGACTGGAGTTAGTTCTGTGAACCAGACTGGACTCAGGACTGGAGTTAGTTCTGTGAACCAGACTGGACTCAGGACTGCAGTTAGTTCTGTGAACCGGACTGGACTCAGGACTGGAGTTAGTTCTGTGAACCAGACTGGACTCAGGACTGCAGTTAGTTCTGTGAACCGGACTGGACTCAGGACTGCAGTTAGTTCTGTGAACCGGACTGGACTCAGGACTGGAGTTAGTTCTGTGAACCGGACTGGACTCAGGACTGGAGTTAGTTCTGTGAACCGGACTGGACTCAGGACTGGAGTTAGTTCTGTGAACCGGACTTGACTGGCACTGGATTCATGTCCTTTTTGGTAAAGTTTGCAAGCAACGGGTTTAATGTCCAATATTTAATGCTATAATTGTCCAGTCATGTGACATTTTAACCCTTAAAGACCCAAACGTCACCTTTAACCTAAACCATCGACCGATCTAAACTGTTTAATATGTGTCAAATACAGTTCTACATCTTTTCATGGTCATCAGGTATGACCATATTTGGACGTTCAGAGGCTCCGTAGTTACCGTGGAAACACCATCATCTTCTACAACATTGATTCACCAGTAAAACCCATGGAGTTGGATCAACGACAGTGGAGAAAATGAACAAAAATGAATAGAAAATGCCCAACAAAAGAATAAGTAATATGAAAATATAAGCAAAAAAATACTAAAATAAAGTTAAAGTTAACAACAGCCAAATTAATGAATAAAATGGACAAAAAATAAAAAGAAGTCAACAATGTAATAAGTAACATTGACAAAATTAGCCACAAAGTGAACAAAATTTAAGAAAAAAAGGCAACGAAAGAACAAAAACAAATAAAATAATAACTAAAATCAACTAAATGAGCAAACACGAATGAGAAAATGTATAAAATAATAAATAACATGGAGAAAATCAGCAATAAAATGAATAAAAATATGAACCATGGATTGGCCATGCAGTCGGATCAGTGACACTGGAGGAACTTTTATTGGATTTAAATTAAAAAGTCACTTTTTCGTCCGTTTTCTCTGTTTCTGGTTTAATAACCTTTGAATTAACTCTGAGGTTTAATGAACAACATGATTAATGGATTAAATACAAGAAAATACCTGATTTACACTGAAAAAAACACTCAATACAGAGGATCGTATTTTAATAAATGTTGGTTTTATTGACTTATTTTGATCTTGTTGCTTAATATTTAAAACTTTTTTTATTTATTCATTACTTTGACTGTTTTTCTTCATTTTGTTGCTTATTTTATTTATTTTTTACTTATTTTATTTTATTTCATTGTTGATTTATTATCAGTTTTTGTTCATTGTTTTCATTCCTTTGGCTGTTTTTGTTCATTTTGTTGCCTTTTTACTTTTATTTTCAGTAAATTTTTCTGCGTATTTTTCACATTATTTATTATTTTGTAGTTTTTTTTATTCAGTTTTGTTGGTTTCACTGGCTCATTTTGATCTTGTTGCTTTGTATTTGAAACTTTTTTATTTATTCATTACTTTGACTGTTTTTCTTCATTTTGTTGCTTATTTTATTCTTTTTTTTATAATTTTGTTGCATTTTTTGCTTTTTTCATGTTATTTAGGATTTTATTAAGTTTTTTTTATTCGTTTTAGTTCATTTTCCTGCCTTTTTTAATTCTTTTCTTCAGTTTACTTCCGTTTGTGGCTCATTTTGTCAGTGTTACTTATTACATTGTTGATTTATTTTCAGTTTTTGTTCATTGTTTTCATTCCTTTGGCTGTTTTTGTTCATTTTGTTGCATTTTTACTTTTATTTTCAGTAAATTTTTTTTGCATATTTTCACATTTATTATTTAGTAGGTTTTTTATTCATTTTTGTTCGTTTTATTGGCTTATTTTGATCTTGTTGCTTAATATTTGAAACTTTTTTTAATTTATTCATTACTTTGACTATTTTTCTTCATTTTGTTGCTATTTTATTCTTTTTTTTACTTAATTTTATTCAATTTTTCACTTATTTTTTTCATGTTATTTAGGATTTTATCAAGTTTTTTTGTTTTGTTTTTTAAATTCATTTTAGTTCACTTTATTGATTATTTATTAGCGTCTCCATTCTCTGTCATTTATCGAACTCCACGGATCAGATGACGGTGACGGCGTTTCCACGGTAACCACGGCTGCCTCTGAACGTCCAGATGGATCATATGTTTTGTGATGACCGTGAACAGACGAATAACTGAATTTTTCATCATTTATTTTCATGTTTTGATTGGATTAGTGGATGAACGGGTCTTAAATATCTCAGATGGGCAGATGGTTTTGCATGTTTGGGTTTTTAAGGGTTAATTTCTTTCTTTTTTTTTTTTTTTATCAGGTATGTGCAGTAACAGAAGAGAATGCTGGCTAATGTTAATATTGTTAATATGAACTTTAAAGTGGTATTTCTGTCTCCCCTTCAGCAGTTTCACCTCAGAATAATTCATTGTCACCTCTGTTTCGTTGCCAAAGTGAAAAACATTACATCCCATAATTTTAACTCTTTTTTTTTTTTTTTATCTGTATGACACTGTGCTTGTGCGTCGGTTTTATTTCCTCCTCATGTTTGGACTGTATATAACTGTGGGTGTACAGTAAATGATATGAATATGTGATCGTGTTTTCTGCACTTCCTCTTCACACACACACACACACACACACACACACACACACACGTTTTGTTTTGTCCAGTGTTTCTCACATGTGCTTTTGGTTTCTATGAATCTTCTTATAAAGAAAATCCATGTGACATACGCAGCGCCTCCTGGTGGTCTGGTCTGGTCTTTCCTGTATGTTTGTGTCTTAGGGCTGTGTATATTTAAAAGTACTGTATCCATATTAAAAAGTACTGTATCGATATTAAAAAGTACTGTATCGAGATTAAAAAGTACTTTACCGATATTTAAAAGTACTGTATCGATATTAAAAAGTACTGTATCGATATTAAAAAGTACTGTGTCAATATTTAAAAGTACTGTATCGAGATTAAAAAGTACTGTATCAATATTAAAAAGTACTGTATTGATATTAAAAAGTACTGTATCAATATTTAAAAGTACTGTACCAATATTAAAAAGTACTGTATCAATATTAAAAAGTACTGTATCGATATTAAAAAGTACTGTATCAATATTTAAAAGTACTGTATCGAGATTAAAAAGTACTGTATCAATATTAAAAAGTACTGTATTGATATTAAAAAGTACTGTATCGATATTTAAAAGTACTGTATCGATATTAAAAAGTACTGTATCGAGATTCAATAGTACAGTATTGAGATTAAAAGGTCCTATATCGATATTAAAAAGTACTTTACCGATATTAAAAAGTACTGTATCCATATTAAAAAGTACTGTATCCATATTAAAAAGTACTGTATCGATATTGATCCATGTGACATACGCAGCGCCTCCTGGTGGTCTGGTCTGGTCTGGTCTGGTCTTTCCCGTATGTTTGTGTCTAAGGCTGTTTATCGGCAAGAATTTAGCGATACAACTACGAATCGCAATATTAGGATCACGATATGATACATTGCAATATATCACGATACTGTGAAGGCATTATTTTTTTGCTTCGTTTCTGTTTTTTAAAAGATTCTTTCCTGGAAAAACTTCTAGTTCAGTGTTTGGGAAAATAAAGTCGGAACATGCGGCTTTACCAGAACAACAGACACAAATAAATCATGTTTTACAGACGTTACAGTTCAACATCCTGCTGAAATGTTCAGATTCGATTGCGAAAAGAATCCCTAGTGTTCAGTCCCTGCTTTATCCAACACCAGAACATTATTTTTGTGCTTTCCCAGTAAAATAAAGGAACATTTCCTTCTTTCAGACGGTGAACAGTGCTTTTAGGGTGACTGAAAAAACTGTTATTCATTTAAAACGCTACATTCATGACCTGCAGTAACACAACAGTACCGCTGTCGCATACAAACAACAGAACTAACACTCGTGAATATAGAAATAAAAGAGCACCATAAACAAAAAGAACAAAAGTGAACCTCTGCCGTGTCTGCATTTGAATAAACGCTGAAAAATATCCACAGTGTCATGACGGCAAATGTCAGGATAGACTGTGGAAACAGTGTTTTCTCAGCTGTTTGTGTTCGTATGAAATTCTGACGTGTTTGTACCTGCACCGATGACAAACACACACACACACACAATCAAAAACACACAAAAAAACACAAAACACACAAAAAAAAACACAAAACACACAAAAACACAAAAAAAAACACAAAACACACAAACACAAAAAACACAAAACACACAAACACAAAAACACATAAAAACACAAAAACACACAAAAAAAACCCACACAAACACACACAAAAACATAAAAACACAAAAACACACACAAACACACACATACACACACAAAAACACATAGAAACACACACAAAAACACACACTAACACACACACACAAAAATACATAAAACACACACAAAAACACACACATAGAAACACACACACAAACAGACACAAAAACACACACACACGCACACAAACATCCTCTTCTATTCCTGAACATGGAGGTATTTCTACAGGCAAACAGACAGGCCTCAGTATGTCCTCACACACACACACACATACCCGTTTTTGCTACCCCGTGGGATCCAATGACATACTGGTGTCTGGTGGGATCCACCCTTTCTGAAGGTCCTACAGCTTTGATTTTAACTTGTAAAATCATGAAAAATTTAAGGGAACACAAAAATCACTTGAAACATCTAAAACTCACAGAAAAAATTTAAACCTGAATTTTGATGATTTTGGGGACCAAACCTGTATTCTGCCCCCCCTTGGGGACCGGAACTGCTTTGCCTATTTGCATGTAATTACAGCACTGTTGTGACAGTCTAGAGCTATGATGCACATCTACAGTGACTGACTGTCCACAGTGGCACATCAACTGATCAGATTTTCAATCTGAAACACAAGCGTTGCCCGTATATGATTTGAATTATCATTACTTTAGTCATATTGGTTCAACATGTTGTTAATGTTCCTTCATATGTTCCTTTATAATGATATCATCCAGTGACCCCTAACATTACCCAGCATTTATACTGCTTTCAGCTGTCAAAAGTCAAGCAACATCAATCATGAGTTGTTTTGAGATCTGTTGTAAATGAAGTTTTTTTAAACTGAAGGATGGTTTGTTGATTGATTGATCGATCAGCCCCAGTCTGGTCTTGGGACCTTCACAAAGAAAAATGTCTATTCAATTACAGATCACCATGACTGTTTTTATTTGTGTTATTGCACGTCCAACAGTAAAGTGGCAGTTGAACAGATGGACTCCACATGTCCAACAATTAAAGTTCTTTAGAACAACAGGGAGCAGGAACTGTGCAAGATTCAATCTCACATGAGCAGTGACCCTGAATCAAAAACTACACACACAACACGGTTTTATACTGAATTTTACAGCTTCAGTCTGTGTCAGGCTCATAAAATCTTAAGACATGATGGAAGAGATCCTAAAATGCAGTCAAGACGTGTCTTCCTCTCCCTCCAACTACTATCTGCTCATCTTCCTCTTCAGCTACTTCCTGCTCATCTTCCTCTTCAACTGCTTCCTGCTCATCTTCCTCTCTCTCCAACTGCTTCCTGCTCATCTTCCTCTCTCTCCAGCTACTTCCTGATCATCTTCCTCTCTCTCCAGCTACTTCCTGCTCATCTTCCTCTCTCTCCAGCTACTTCCTGATCATCTTCCTCTCTCTCCAACTACTTCCTGATCATCTTCCTCTCCAGCTACTTCCTGATCATCTTCCTCTCTCTCCAGCTACTTCCTGATCATCTTCCTCTTCAACTACTTCCTGCTCATCTTCCTCTCTCTCCAGCTACTTCCTGATCATCTTCCTCTTCAGCTACTTCCTGATCATCTTCCTCTTCAGCTACTTCCTGATCATCTTCCTCTCTCTCCAGCTACTTCCTGATCATCTTCCTCTTCAGCTACTTCCTGATCATCTTCCTCTCCCTCCAGCTAGCTTTGAAACATGATGGTAGAGACCCTAAAATCCAGTTAAGACTTGTGTTCAGTGTAGTGATGCATTCTGATATTGATTCGTGTCTGCCACACATTAAATGGAAGCCTTCAAAAAAGTGCCTTTGTTTTCCCAGAATATTTTAAACAAAATTGAGTACTATGATTTTAAATCATATTTTACGCTCGGCAAATTGCACCAACTGGACATAATGCCACACAAACGTTGTGATGAACCATAACAATTTTGAACAAAACTAAATGCACTGCAGTTTTCTGTGATTATAAAAAAAGGCTGTTCAGATAATGTTTAGATCCACAAACCCCCCAAAACAACAGGAAACTGTTTTTCAAAACAAAACAGAAAAGATGCAGCTCCAGTGTAGAGGTAAGGGAAATATTAACCTTTCAAAACAAAAGCCTGAGAAAATCTTTAATAACGTGTTGCTCCTTCACGCTGAACTGCTGTTATTCGGTTCTTAACATAGTACTTAACAGCCTTCCAGGTTCTTGACTTCAGCTCTTGTGGTGAGGCCTTGATGCAAGCCACACAGTCTGCTTTCCTGGGAACTTTTCCACAGTCTATGA
The DNA here is from genome assembly GCF_902148855.1 of Sphaeramia orbicularis. Taxonomy (NCBI): domain Eukaryota; kingdom Metazoa; phylum Chordata; class Actinopteri; order Kurtiformes; family Apogonidae; genus Sphaeramia; species Sphaeramia orbicularis. The sequence goes on along the minus strand of NW_021941496.1, from coordinate 7,477 downwards.
ACGCCTTTAGAGTCTTTTCCTCTGCACACACTTCTGCAGGTGTCCAACTCCTCCTCTTTGAGCTCTCTAAGACAAGAAGACAGAAAAAAAGACAATCAGACCCATAGACTACAAGGCTGGTGTCACTACAACTCACTTAACAGACTCACATACTAGTAATGTCAAAGAATTCAGTGACCAGCCAGCTTCATCAATTAATCAGATGTGTAATTTCATTAAGCAATGTCCTGAAAGCTGATATTTTTTATTAATACATAACACAAACACTAAAATAATTTACATCATCAGTTGTACTAGCTGATGCGGTACCAAACCTGATATATATTTCACATTTTGTTTTAGTATTTTTCTACAAATTAACCAATACTAGATACTATTCAAATTAATAATCACAGGGCAGCTATGTCTGTTTAAATTTAGCCAGTTTACAAGATATTGGTAGAATTTTGATTGTTGTAGCGGTATAATCTTGTTTGCCATGTACAATCTTTGATTTCTTTCTTTGCTTATGAATAAAAACCTCACATAGGATGAGAAATCTACCAACTAAAATGTGTTTTAATAATGCTATTAACAATGCTTGCTCAGTGATTCTGTGTTGAAAAAGTTAATGGGCAAACAGTCTGTGGGATACCTGTAGCAGAGGATTCATCTTGCCATGTCCAGCCATATATTTGGGGTCCTAAGAAAGAATAAACCACAAAGAAATCTGATTAAAAACAGTAAGGTCGTCCTAAAACTCTACCATCTAGCTGAAACTCTCTGAGCTTTGCTTTTTGGGAGTAATATTGGATGAAGGTCTGACATGGAAGTCCCATATTGCACATGTGAGGAAAAAAGATGTCAAAGAGTATTTTCATTTTAAACAAGGTAAAGTATTTGTTAGATTACAGAGCGATGCAAACCCTGTATTGTGCATTTATATGGCCATATATTAGCTACTGTGTGAATGTCTGGGGTAATACATATAAGAGTAACACAAAGCCGCTGTATCTCCTACAGAAGAGAGCTATCAGGATTATCCATAAAGCAGATGATCAGGAACACACTAATATATTATTTATTAATTCTGGATTATTGAAATGGCAGGAGCTAGTTAAGCTACAGACATTACTTGTTATGTGCAAGGCCAAAAGTAAACTAGTACCAGCTAAATTACAAAAACTGTTTGTCTTCACTTCAGAGAAGGAAGAGCACAGAAGGAAAGGTCATCTCAAACACCAGTGTGAACAGACAACTGTGAAGCAGTGGTGGGGTTAAACTCTGGAATTCTCTTTATAATGAGCTGAAGGGCTGTAAAAACATATTCCAAATGAAAAAAGTGTAGAAAGAAAGAACAATGAGATGATATGAACAGTTATAAGATTTACATTTGGCTTCGTATTTGTTTTGCATTTTGTGACATATTTATTTACTTATTTTGCTCTGGTATAATGTTTTTGCATCATTTCATCAGGTTTATATTTACCTATGTTTTGTACTTTCTGCACATGTCGTTTTGCACTTGGTTTTGGATTCATTTTTTAATTATCTTTGGATGTATTTAGTTTGGTTTGTCTGACTTTATACAGTATGATTTATAGCTAGTTGTGTATGGCTAACCATTAAGGTTATTATTATTTAGAAGGGGACAGGAAATGTAAGATTTTCTTCATCCTGCTCCTTTTCGAGCATGGGTGTGGACATGTTTGTTTACTTGATAATTATTGAATGCTTACTGATGAAATGCTCAACCGTGAACGAAATAAATGAAATGAATGAATGCTACTACATGTATTGTTTCTAATTTTGCTGAGTTACACAGTTACCAGAATGCTGGCTAACTGTCAGTACAGGCACAAGGTTGGTGTAGAAAGGTTTGGTGTTAGTGTCTGAGGATTAAAAGCTATGAGGTTAAATAGAGGTTGATAGACAAAACTAAATATGCAGACTTACAAATATGCTGTCAGTTCTTTCCAGTGGTGGAACGTTTGGGTCAAAACTGCATGCTTCCTATGTTGGAAAAATAATAGTGTAAATATCCATAATATGAATACAAATATGAAACATAATTAGTAACTTCCAGGACATGCACTGTGGTATAATATGTAGTATGCTCTAATTTTACAGGAGGTATTCTCACTACTGCTGGTTAATAACAGTAACTTTTGAATACTTACCAAACTATTGCAAGGTGCCAGGACCTCAGGAGATGGTCCTGATGAGGCCTCCTCCTCTTTATGAGGTCTTCCTAAGGGCTAAAAAGGCAGAACAGACGGATGTGACTACATGTATTGTTTCTAATTTTGTTGAGTTACAGTTACAGTTACAGAATACTGGCCAACCGTCAGTACACACACTAGGTTGGTGCAGAAAGGTTTGGTGCTGTTTGGATGAACTAAGGCTGAATATTACTGCTGAAAGTGAGTGTGACTGAGAGCCGCTGTTACAGTAAAAACCACTGACTGTGTTATTCACACATTTGATCCATCTTACAACTCTGCAATCTAAAATCAAGAAAACCCTGATGAACTGTATTAACTTCTTCCTTGAACACGTGGTGTAAGGTAGTGCACTACTCGAGTATATTGTGTTAAGTGTGTGGGATGGGTCTCTGAGTTTACCAAGCTGTTGGAGGGTGGGATTAACTCAGATGATGTCTCCTGTGGTGTGGTATTCACCCTTCTTTGGTGTGGCAGTCTTGAGGACTAAAACAGATACAAATATTACCACCATGAAAAAAAAAAAAAACACAACTAGAACATAATATGTAAAAAGCCCAATGAAATAAGTTAGTCTTTGTATAAAATCTATTTTACAGATGATTGTGATGTGCAATTTTTGCCATATGCTCACTCACTACCACAGACTGGACAGTGCATGAGGAATTACACAATTATACGGTTTCCACCAGGATATGAACATCTCCGAATAACCTTAAAAAAAAAATACAAAGCTGGAAATATTCTTTAATTTCCTTATAGGCAGCAGCCAAGTATGCATGCATGCATGACTACATATGACTGCAATATTGTGTCAAATGTGAATATTAAAGGTCAGTCATCTTTACCTGTGTTTGGTTAGTCTCCCACTCCGTGTACTTGGATAAGCATTTTTCATGATGGTCCTTCAGACGCTGTAAGCGTGCAGAAAACCTGGTCTGAACACTATTTCTGCAGAACAGTCCAAAAACAATAACTGTCAGGGGAGAGCAGGTACTTGCACAGTTCTACTGGGGTCCTGGTCTGGTCAGCTGACAGGTGACTGCTTTGTTTATATTATCTGTTGCATACAGTGCAGACAGAGAGCTTCTGATACTAGCTACACATAGCTGGACTCTGCATGAAATCACAGACACACGTTAATATGCAACAAGAAACGTAATGGAGCGGTCAGTTTAAGAGGTGCAAAACAAAAAAAAAATCCAGTTTCTCTTACCATTATATTAAAGGGGGCAAGTTCATTTTATGTTTTATATATAACGCCAGATGACAACAGAAGTCATTTAAAGTTACTTTTCCTATAGAACAGAATTATACCTTGATATTTGGGTTAATAGCCTTATGTTATTTACCTTTTTTATATGAGGCGGTCACGTGTTAACTATCCTCCTCTGCTCTGGGTATGGCGTTGTGCACGCTCCCTCACACACAGGTGTGCACGCTCCCGTCAGCGGACAGAGAGTGCGTCAGAGGACACCTGTGTGCTAAAGTCTAAATCTAAACCTTAAACTCAGCCTTTAATGCAGTGACACAGCTCCAGCTACATAGAATACAGCTGACGTCACTTAAATACTCTCCGCTGTCTGTTTATACTCGCAGCACCACGGACACGCCCCCTTTTCTGCACTCCACTGTAATATCAGTGATTAAATTAAGAAAACTCAGGTTTGAAACACAAACAATACATGTGAAACCGGTGAAATATCAGTGCACGGTTCTAATGTTTAAAACATACTGTTCCAACATTCTATAATGTGAAGCTAGCGCATGTTAGCATTAGCGACCATGCTAGCTAATATAAACGAGTGAGCTTTTAGCTGTAAACACGCTAGCCACAATGCTAAGTCTAATTAATATTTTAAGTGTGCAAGACTGTAAACTTACCTAGTGTTCTGTTTTCTGCTGGTTTTGTCCACGTTCTTTTTATTTTTCTCCATCCGTCCTTCTCTGTCCTCTGCTGCTGCTGCCTTCTGTCACTGACCCACACCCTGACCCCTGCTCACACCGAGGGGGAACCCCGTGAGTGGGGGAGGGGCACAGGTGAAGTGGGGACCCACAAAGTCAGGAAAGGTGTGTCCTGCCCACAGCTCCACCTGTCAGACCAGGCACAGGTGTGGTGCGGACCACAGAGGTGTGTCCTGCCCACAGCTCCACCTGTCAGACCAGGCACAGGTGTGGTGCGGACCACAGAGGTGTGTCCTGCCCACAGCTCCACCTGTCAGACCAGGCACAGGTGTGGTGCGGACCACAGAGGTGTGTCCTGCCCACAGCTCCACCTGTCAGACCAGGCACAGGTGTGGTGCGGACCACAGAGGTGTGTCCTGCCCACAGCTCCACCTGTCAGACCAGGTACAGGTGTGGTGCGGACCACAGAGGTGTGTCCTGCCCACAGCTCCACCTGTCAGACCAGGCACAGGTGTGGTGCGGACCACAGAGGTGTGTCCTGCCCACAGCTCCACCTGTCAGACCAGGCACAGGTGTGGTGCGGACCACAGAGGTGTGTCCTGCCCACAGCTCCACCTGTCAGACCAGGCACAGGTGTGGTGCGGACCACAGAGGTGTGTCCTCCCTTAACCACCAAATTACACTTAATTAAGATGTGCTGCTGTCATAATCCTATTTTTCATATATTATTATATGTTTATGCTGCATTTTTACAAACCCCTGGCTCTGTACAGCAGGTGAGTGGGGGAGGGGCATAGGTGAAGTGGGGACCCAAAAAGTCAGGAAAAGTGTGTCCTCCCTTAACCACCAAATTACACTTAATTAAGATGCCCTGCTGTCATAATCCTATTTTTTTTTAAATTATTATATGTTTATGCTGCATTTTTACAAACCCCTGGCTCTGTGCAGCAGGTGAGTGGGGGAGGGGCATAGGTGAAGTGGGGACCCAAAAAGTCAGGAAAAGTGTGTCCTCCCTTAACCACCAAATTACACTTAATTAAGATGCCCTACTGTCATAATCCTATTTTTCATATATTATTATATGTTTATGCTGCATTTTTACAAACCCCTGGCTCTGTGCAGCAGGTGAGTGGGGGAGGGGCATAGGTGAAGTGGGGACCCAAAAAGTCAGGAAAAGTGTGTCCTTCCCTTAACCACCAAATTACACTTAATTAAGATGTGCTGCTGTCATAATCCTATTTTTCATATATTATTATATGTTTCTGCTGCATTTTTACAAACCCCTGGCTCTGTGCAGCAGGTGAGTGGGGGAGGGGCATAGGTGAAGTGGGGACCCAAAAAGTCAGGAAAAGTGTGTCACTGTTTCACTGCGTCACTAAACCTGTTGGACTGAGATATTTCAAATATTTCATAACGTAATGCCTCAAATAATATTATTCATTAAATGACTTTTTTCAAGCTATGCTGATGTCATCATGCAGTTTTTAAAAACAACACTGCCATGTTCTGCAACAGGTCTATGAATGTTCTCATTCATCCAGGTCACAGTTATCTCAAAGAAACTGAACTGAACACAACTGGACTTGGTTATGGCTGTGAAGACGTTTCACCTCTCGTCAAAGATGCTTCATCAGTTCATGCTCATGCTCGTCTGACTAAGTTGACTTGTCTAGTCCCAGCCTTAGTGCCCTTATTTTGATCATATGAGGCCACTACTAGTTATTGTGTCCTCAGATTATTCATCGCAGGCCCCTGTTCACTATTGTGGTCACTGATTCATCATATCAGGCCATAGCAAACTGCTTTATCTCTGCTTTGCTCATATTCGGTCACAACCAGCTAATGTGGCATCAGATTGTTAATTTCAGGTGCCAGCTAACTGCTGTGGCCGTAGAGTGTTCATATTAGGACACTGTTAACTATACTTTCATCAGTTTGTTCAGATCAGGCCACAGCTAGCTACTGCGGATTCAGACTGTACATATCAGGCCACAGCTAAGTGCATTAACATCAGTTTGTTATTATCAGGCTACTGCTAACTGTACTAGCCTCAGTTTATTCATGTCAGGCCACTGCTAACTGTTGTGGGTTTGGATTGTTCCTATGAGGCTACTGCTAACTGTACTAGCCTCAGTTTATTCATGTCAGGCCACTGCTAACTGTTGTGGGTTTGGATTGTTCCTATGAGGCTACTGCTAACTGTACTAGCCTCAGTTTATTCATGTCAGGCCACTGCTAACTGTTGTGGGTTTACATTGTTCCTATGAGGCCACTGCTAACTGTACTAGCCTCAGTTTATTCATGTCAGGCCACTGCTAACTGTTGTGGGTTTACATTGTTCCTATGAGGCCATTGCTAACTGTACTAGCCTCAGTTTATTCATGTCAGGCCACTGCTAACTGTTGTGGGTTTGGATTGTTCCTATGAGGCCATTGCTAACTGTACTAGCCTCAGTTTATTCATGTCAGGCCACTGCTAACTGTTGTGGGTTTGGATTGTTCCTATGAGGCCATTGCTAACTGTACTAGCCTCAGTTTATTCATGTCCAGCCACTGCTAACTGTTGTGGGTTTACATTGTTCCCATGAGGCCATTGCTAACTGTACTAGCCTCAGTTTATTCATGTCAGGCCACTGCTAACTGTTGTGGGTTTGGATTGTTCCTATGAGGCCATTGCTAACTGTACTAGCCTCAGTTTATTCATGTCCAGCCACTGCTAACTGTTGTGGGTTTACATTGTTCCTATGAGGCCACTGCTAACTGTACTAGCCTCAGTTTATTCATGTCAGGCCACTGCTAACTGTTGTGGGTTTGGATTGTTCCTATGAGGCTACTGCTAACTGTACTAGCCTCAGTTTATTCATGTCAGGCCACTGCTAACTGTTGTGGGTTTGGATTGTTCCTATGAGGCTACTGCTAACTGTACTAGCCTCAGTTTATTCATGTCAGGCCACTGCTAACTGTTGTGGGTTTGGATTGTTCATATGAGGCCATTGCTAACTGTACTAGCCTTAGTTTATTCATGTCAGGCCACTGCTAACTGTTGTGGGTTTACATTGTTCCTATGAGGCCACTGCTAACTGTACTAGCCTCAGTTTATTCATGTCAGGCCACTGCTAACTGTTGTGGGTTTGGATTGTTCCTATGAGGCCATTGCTAACTGTACTAGCCTCAGTTTATTCATGTCAGGCCACTGCTAACTGTTGTGGGTTTGGATTGTTCCCATGAGGCCATTGCTAACTGTACTAGCCTCAGTTTATTCATGTCAGGCCACTGCTAACTGTTGTGGGTTTACATTGTTCCCATGAGGCCATTGCTAACTGTACTAGCCTCAGTTTATTCATGTCAGGCCACTGCTAACTGTTGTGGGTT
>NW_021941495.1:440184-490378 GCF_902148855.1 Sphaeramia orbicularis | reverse complement strand
CACAAACTATTCTTTAAAAAAAATGCAAACAATCACAAATAACCTCACATCTCTGAAGAAAAATAAATGCATTTTTAATAATATTCTGCCTCAGTTTATTATTTCCACATGTTGATTATAACGTGCAGATCACAGTGGATCTACAAATAACACAACATTTAATAACAGACAGAATGTTGGTCCAAATGCATTCATAATTGTTGAGGTTATCATTTTTTTTGTGAAAGGACAATAAATATTTTCATATAATTGAACTTTTTTTTTCTAAATGTATATCAATATTGATCTAAATATCAGATTCCTTATTTTTATTTATTGACATTTGCTGTATTTTTCCTGTTTGTTGTTTTCTATCTGTCGTTTGGCGTCACTTGCTTGTTGTTTGTTGTTGCTGTTCCCCATAGTGGTTTAAATCAAGTCATATTTTATCTTAAACAAAGACAGAAATGGGTAGTTGTCATTCTTTATAGGTTATTACATTAGTGTTTTACTGGTCTGACCCACTTTAGATCATATTGGTCTGTATGTGGAACCTGAACTAGTCTGATTTTAACCCTGATCATTTTTCAGTACTTTTTGCATTTCACTGGAGGGTTTGGCGGCTGGTTTTGGTCTGCCGCCGTATGTTTGTCCCCTGTATTTGACTATGCGGTGGTAATTTGCATCTGTCAGGCAGTAAATGTAAACTTAGTACTGGTCTGATCTATTGTTTGTATGTGGGATGGAGTTTAACCCTTTCATGCATACTGGTCACTCCAGTGGACAGTTATTCTACAGCTGTTCTCTTGTATATTGATGTTTTATTGTTTTAGTTTCTCAGCTGCATTTGAGTAGAGTTTTATTCATCAGTTCAGATCTGCACCGTTTCTTTAAGCTTAAAGTTTTTATCTGTTTTATCTGTTTTGGATTTTTTTTTTTTTTTTTGGGGGGGGGGGGGGAGTTATTGCTTCCCTGCTGTAATGCTTTTAATGTTTTATGTAAAGCGCTTTGAATTGTCTTGGATATGAAATGTGCCATAGAAATAAACCTGCCTTGCCTTAGTTCCGTATCAGCCGACAAAGTGGACGCTCATGCATCATCCCATACACTGACATTCATACCATTACTGTAACTCTGCTGTTCTTCATAAACCTGATCTGCACTAACATATTTGAGTCTAAATCAATTTTATTATTAGACTGTAATTAACTTTTTTTTTTTTTTTTTTCAAACAAAAAGGGTTTTTTGCATATTATCTCCATGAAGTGAGTAGTGACTAGTATTAGTATGTTAAAATGTGAGAAAACATCAGATTAGCTGCATTAAAAATGTTTTTATTTCATAGTTTTCACAGTTTATCACTTTCTGTTATTGCGCTTTAAATACATGTTCTTTGCTTCAAAAATTAAACACATGGTGTCCAGCTGAGTGGACATTTTTGTAACTCCATGAAAAATAGATTCATTAAAAAATTCAATCACATTGTTTTTTCATGCCTAAAGAGGAAACACTGAGGAAAAAAAATCTTGACTAAGGTTCTCATAATTCATGCATGAAAGGGTTAATTTTAGAGCTAGTTTACATTTTTACAACCCTTTCTATTCCACAAACACTAAGTAATATGACTCAAAAGCAGAAAATCTCAAAAACCGTTACTTTTATTTATCACCAGGGCATTTTTTTATACTTTGCAATATTTACACCCACACTATTACACTATTTGTATTACACACGTTTTTGGGTATATTTTTACTATATGTCTGTATTTTATTGTGTTGTATATAGGGATGTAAACGATATGAGAATTTCATATCACTGTTATTGTGACCAAAATTATCACGGTTATCATTATCACAGTATTATTGAAACTGTGCTCAAAATGTTCAAAAAGGACTGATACACACGCTGAAATAATTTAACCAAGTTGTATTTTGAAGACAGAAAAAAACAAATAAAATAATTGATACAATGCACTTTCTCTTGGCAGAAACATTCAAATATTAACCCTTAGTGCTCTGAGCCTATTTTGGCCGTTTTTTCAGTCCTTTTGATTTTGCCTTTATATGCTATATAAACAAATGTTTACTATACCCATGTTTGAGATCTTTTTTTTTCAGCACAACTTCATTTATATCAACTGCCTATTATTTTTTTCACTTTAACCTACTATAAAAAACATAAAACGCCAGAAAAACACAAAAATATATAAAATCCAATTTGAAAAATGCATATAATTTATTGTATAAATAACACAAAGATGCTTAACGAACCTTTTCAAAGACTTTAAAAGTGAATATTGGTTCCAGATATTAGGTATATAAATTAAAATTGTGATAAATTAAACTCAAATATTTGACATAAAAGCAGATCTTTACATAGGTGTTTTCTCTGGAAAGTGCAGTATTCAAACACAGTTATCATGATAATTAGAATTTAAATGGTAAAATTAACCGTCTGCAATTTTACCGCCGTTTATCGTTATACCAGTAATCGTTACATCCCTAGTTGTATATATTGGTATTTAGCTCTGTTGATGGCAGAGACCACCTGGAATTGTGATTTTGACAATAAAGCCTATTCTGTTCTATTCTTCTATTCTATTCTATTCTATTCTAGAGCCTGACCGATATGGGATTTTTGGGGCCAATGTGGGATACTGATATTGGGGGCTAAAAAATCCGATATCATATCAGCCGATATCCGATATTGGCCGATAACTGATTATTGGCCGATATATGAAATATGAACACTGATCTACACAGGATATAATAATCTTTATTAGATACTTGTGGACAGGTGGATAAACAGTTGCATAAATCTTTGTTTATCTCAGATAATTTACACAACTTTCAAATGCAAACTATGCAATCATGAAAATAATTAAAACAAAAAATATGACTGACCACAAAATGATGTTTTCACTCACAAATTTGGATGTGTCTGCCACATAGCACTACAACTTCTTATATGGACTAAGGACTAACTGAGCATGTGCAGAGTGAATTAGGTGAGTCCTAAGTTGTTCCTGATTGGAGCAATTGCAAGAGTTACAACTGACCTGTGTTACAACTGTCCCCAGTCTCCCCTACACTATAAACACCCAGGACCTGCTGGAAGAAATGAAACTGTGAGGTAAACAGGAAGTGCACGGACATGGGTGTGTGTGGGGGGGTGAATACTTCATAAGACGGGGTGGTCCGTGAATTTCGGGGTGGGGGGGTCGGGTTGGAGTGGAGCACAGCGGTGGGATTAGCAGTCCATCCTTGACAGAGAGTGGGGGGGGGGGGGGGGGGGGTATAGCTCTGTGATTATGTGATTGTGTGTGTGGGGGTTGTCCGAGCAAGAGTGAAAGTGAAACTAACTCACTTTACTGTTTGTCTAACTCTCTGGGCAGCACACACACACACACACACACACACACACACACAACAGGAGCAAGCAACAGAATCTCCGCACAGCAAAAAAGTTAATACATCAGCTACATATTGGCCAATGTTGATTAATCGGTGAAACCGCTATAATCAGTGGGGCTCTGTTCTGTTCTGTTCTAAGTCCTCTGGTTTACTGCCGTTTTTCATAAATTGAATGAAATGTGGTGTTGAACACATTTAAATTTTTTATTTTATTTTATTTTTTTAATATAACCCTTTATTTAACCGGATGACGTCCCATGAAATCGATAACGTGGCCAAGAGTTCAGCAGTACACGCCATCATATATACAAGTTCAAAGCATAGGCTAGGTCAGGGGTCGGCAACCCTGGTCCTGGAGAGCCACTATCCTGCTGTTTTAGATGTATCCCTCTTCCAACACACCTGATTCAATGATAAGCTCTGGAGAAGACTGATGACGACTGTCAGGTGTGCTGGAAGAGGGAAACATCTGAAACATGCAGAATAGTGGCTCTCCAGGACTAGGTTGCTGACCCCTGGGCTAGGTCATAACAAGAAATTAAAACAAATAAAATTATTATGCAAATTTTATAGAAATGTAAAATTTATTCTAAAGTCATTGGCAAGGAAATTCCTTGAAGTCCTAAAATGAGCTCATTGAATATTAATCCAGAGAATCGTATCATTTCCAAAAAATACCAAATCCTAAATATTTGTTTTTTTTAACGTTAACGGTGTATAGTTAGATCATGGAAATCTGAACCCCCCCTGAAAATCATTCATTTACATTTGAAAAGGAGTGGGAGAAGAAAAACTTCTTTAATCCCATCCCATTCTCATCATCAAATAACTGACCATAGTAACATTTTAATACTCACTCCTGTCCTTAGACTTCAACCAGAACAATGAACAAAACAGACCTAAACCAAATCAGAATAAAGTCGTTATTACAGTATTTACATTATAGAACCAAAATGTGTGTGAGAAATAGAAACAAAGTACATTCCTGGTGGTGTTACCATGGTACAGTTAACCGTCAACTTACATTATAATAATTACACCCCTATAAACACATATATCATAGATCATTAAGAACAATATATCAATAATCTCATTATTGCCATATTGAGATATTATCGTGAGCCATGTATCACGTAGCGTATGGCATTGTGAGTAGGGCTGTGTCTCGGCAAGAATCTGTTGATGCGATACAAATCACAATACTAGGATCACGATAAGATATATCACGATTCTGTTAAAAAGGCAATTTTTTATTGGTTTTGTTTCTTTTTTTAAAGATTATTTCTTGGAAGATTGAATTAGAGCAGAAATCTGCACAAATATTGAACACATTTTTAATTGATCCAACAGGATCTGATGTTATATCACAAAATATTCTTGTGTTCAAACTGAAATTCTGTTTTACAGACATTACAGTTCAGATCCTGTTCAAATGTTCATATCTATTAGTTCAGAACTAACATCACAACAGTATTTAGTTCAATCCCAACAAAGGAACGAACATTATTGATAAAAGAGTGTTAAAGAAAAGTAGAGCTGCAACCGATTAATCGACTCAAAGTGATCCAAAAAAATCATTCAACCACAATTCTCCTGAATCAAAGCTTTGTTTCCTTCATTTCTCTGCTGTTAAACATTGGTTCCACTGTTGTGTTTCACACGGACACTTATTCTGACGCACAAAGAAGCTTTAATTCAGGAAAACTCCAATAGAATTTTTCCCTTCAATCAATTTGAGTCAATTAATGGAATCAGGACTTTTTCCATTAACTTCAAGCACCTAGTCGATTCATCGGTTGCAGCTCTAAATAATAATAAGTAAAATATAAACAAAAAAGAAAAACAAAAAAACAGAAATGAACCCCCACAATATCTGCATTTGAATAAATACCTAAAAATATCCGTACAGGACTTTTTAATATCGATACAGTATTGTAAAATGAAATATCGCAGTATATTGCAGAACCAATATTTTCTTACAGCCCTAATTGCGAGGTACCCTTAGATTCCCAGCCCTCCTGGAGAATACACCTAGCATAGGTTTTATTAACGGGATCTAACAGCTGCGACAGAACCCTTCTAATGTCGGTGCAATTCAAGGCCGTGTGTCACAATAGAACTCCAGAGCTTTTTCCAGTGTTCTATTAATGACTATATGGTTGTTAAGCCACGTCCCTGTTTGTGCAGCCTCTTCTGGGTTTGGACCACCTGATCATTCTAATTAAAGCCCAAGATTAATCCAATTAGTTAAAGAGGGACAGACTAAGACAGCAGGAACAAAACACTACAGCTCCTTCTGTGTGGAATCAAGGTCAAACACCTCCTACAGTCACTGAAGGGCGTTCTGTTGGACTCTGATTTATCTGCGAGAGTCACTTTGAACTTAAAACGAACATTAAATAATTACAAATGACAGTGTTGACGGGTCTACGACGGTGTATTAGGGCCACATCAGAAAAATAAAACACTGATCACTAAGAGAATAAGTGGGAATATTAGGAGAATAAAGTCAAAACTGGTAAAACTGTAATGGAAAGACCTTTGAGTCCAACTACACTGTTAAAAAAAACAACAACAAAAACATAAAAACACGGTAATATTCCAGCAGCAGGGGTGCCAAAAAAATACTGTTAAATAACGGAAAATAACCATCTCATAAAATACGGTGATTTTCCATAATTAAAATACAGTTTTTTGCCCTAACTTTACATGAGATTTTGCATATTTTTTTTGACTTTTTAATGTTTAATAAATAATATTTACATGTATCAAAACAATCAAATTACCTATAAATATATACATATATAAATAATTTTCAGTGAGACTCAGTTGTATAATCCACTGATAAAAACTGTATTTGGACAGTTTATCAGTGCTTATACATGTTCTACATTCACAAAAATACATTTATTCAACATTTTTGTTGTGAAACCTCCTGTAATTACACAAGATATTTGTCAATTAACAAACATGTCTTGTTAAACTTACAGAACAAATACTTCTTTTACGGTTAATTGTCAGTAATTTTATCTGGTTTATTTATTTATTTTTTTTTTTACAGTATTAAACTTTAAATTAACAGTTTAATCTCATAAATAGAAAAGAAATATTTGGGAAATTCCGATACATTTGCAAATGTATTTTAACTGTATTTGTCTGTGAACAAAGAAAAAAAAATCTTTTAAAAAATTGAAATTTTTTGGTTATTCACAGTTACGGTTTTTTTTGTGTGTGTGTGTTATTTTACATTTGCCATGTAAATCACAGTCTATTTTTGTAATGTCATTTGATATTTTCCTGTATCTTAAAAATACAGGAAAAATCTGTGAAATAAACAGTGAAAATTCTGTTAAATTACAATTTTTTTTTTCTTTTGCAGTGTAACAGTTAAAGCTACTGTTTGGGTCATTAGAATCTGAATAATGTGTGTTTACTGGTTAAAGTGTGTGTGTTGGTCTGTGATCAGAGCCACAGTTCATTGTTCCTCTAGTGTTTGTTGTTGCGCTCTTTTCCTTTTCCTCATAAACGATGGTATTTCCTTGTTTATGTTTCATATTTGCTCAGATTGGATCGTTTTGTTATTGTTCCATGGAACAGGTGATCTATGATGCAGTGTTAATGTGCTTTTATTTTCAGACCAGGGGTGTCAAACATACGGCCTGTGGGCCAAAACCGGTCCAACAGAGGGTCCTATCCGACCCACGGGATGAATTAGAATATGCAAAAGTTACACAAAAAATCTTAACAAAGAAATGTGTTAAAATCCTGTTAGTTCAGGTTCTACTTTCAGACCCATATGATCTAAAGTGGATCAGAACCAGTCAAATAAAAAACAGAAGAACATAAATAATGACAAATAGGGCCGTGTATCGGCAAGAATCTGGTGATACGATACAAATCACAATACTAGGATCATGATACGATATATCACGATATATCATGATACTGTTAAAAGGCAAAAAATTTTTTGTTCTTTTGTAAAAATTATTATTTCCTTGAAGAATTGAATTCCACCAGAAATCTGCACAAATACTAAACACATTATTTGATCCCAACAGGATCTAATGTTATATCACAGAATGTTCCTGTGTTCAAACTGAAATTCTTTTTACAGACATTACAGTTTCAGATCCTGTTCAAATGTTCATATTCTATTGGTTCAGAACTAACATCAGAACAGTATTTTAGTTCAATCCTAACAAAGGAACTAACATATCATATCATATTGGTCTGAATGTGGCCCCAGTTTTAGACGTTATAATCCAGGGTTCTCAAACTCCTGTTCTTTCAGGTTCCACATTCAGTCTGATTTGATCTGCAGTGGGCCGAACCAGTAAAATAATAACAGAATAACCTAGAAATAATGACAACTGCACATTTTATGTCTGTGTTTTAGTGCAAGAAAAAAATCATTAAATTATGAAAATACCTACTTTTATAAACTGTCCAAACAAAAAAGATGTGAATAACCTGAAAAAACTGAAATTTCTTCAGAAAAATCAGTGTAATTTTAACAATATTCTGCCTCCACTTCTCATTTGTCCATGTGCATTCTGGATCAGATCTACAAAGACACTAAACACTGAGGAACAGGAAGAAAAGAGTTCAAACTGGCTGAATTTTCTTTAGACATTTCAGGTTGTTCATATTTTATTGTTACAGGGTAGTTTGGAAATGTCAGTATTTCAGAATTTAATGTTATTTTTTGCACTAAAAAAAGACAAATTCTTTGCTTAATTCAAGATTTTTTGCTTAATTCAAGATGTTTTATGGCTTAATTCAAGATTTTTTTTTTAACTTAATTCAAGATTTTTTTTACTTCAAGATTTTCCTAAATTCACTTCTTTTTTTTCTTTTTTTTTTTTGCTTAATTCAAGATTTTTTTTTTTTTTTTTGCTTACTTCAAGCAGAAAATCTGCCAATAGAGCAAGTGGGGTTATCTTGTGGAATTTCTTGAAATAAGAGTTTCAAGATCTATTCTTTAAAAAAAAAAAAGACAAAATTGGAAGTTGTCATTATTTATAGGTATAATGTAATATTATTTTTTTCACATCAAACTGAGAAGAAAATCTGCAGTCATTCTTTCTTGTGGGTTCTTCTGCTGTTATTATTTGACTGTAGATCATATTGGTCTGTATGTGGAACCGCAACTAAAATGAGTTCCACAGCCTTGACTGTGGAATTTTTACACTTTGTAAATTCATCCCAGGGGTCGGATTGGAACCTTTGGGGGGGACGCATTTGGGCCTCAGGCCGTGTGTTTGACACCCCTGCTCTAATCCTTTTGATAAATGTGTAAACCTTAAATGTAAATGTCAGTGTGTGACAGGAAGCCCACTGGGCCTCAGATGGTTTCCTTTGGAGTGCAGATTTTATGACGCTTGTAACAATGAGTAATGAGAGCGCGTGCACATGTCAGCGCTGACTTTATGACAGCGTGCATCTGTTGGAGGTTTGCATGGGTAATGGTGCATTATGGGCTGTTTGGAGATGCTCTGTGGCCTTTTATGCTCTTCTGTCTGTATTAGATGGACTTTTCAGGTTCTACAGCTTCATCATTTTCACATGTCGTTATCATATTGTAACTGTATAAGTCAACACAGATGGACTAAAGTCTGCGGACCCGTTGAATCCAGGTGTTTCTGTCCTAACAGGGCTCTGGGATCCAGAATAATAAGGACTATTGTTAGAATACAGGTTGATATTATGGGATAGATATCCGTGCACTGGTTAGTTTGATTTTGGTTTCAAAAAAAAAAAAAAAACAAGTAAAAAAAAAAAGACCAAAACAATCAACAAAATAAACAAAATAATCAAAAAACGAGGAAAAAAAAAAAAAAAGGACCAAAACAATCAACAAAATTAACAAAATAATCAAAAAATTAGTAAAAGAAGATCAAAATGATCAACAAAAGGAACAAAATAATTTTTAAAAAATGAGTAAAAAAGGAACAAAATAATCAACGAAAGGAACAAAAATTAAAAAAAATGAGTAAAAAAGACCAAAACAATCAACAAAAGGAACAAACAGTAAAAAAAAAAAAACCTTACAAAATAATCAACATAATGAAGAACATAATCAAAAAAATAGAAAGAATGAAACAATCAACAAATGAACAAAATAATCAAAAAACAAGTAAAAAGACCAAAACAATCAACAAAATGAGTAAAATAATCAAAAAACGAGTAAAAATGACCAAACAATCAACAAAAGGAACAAAATAATCAAAAAAACTTACAAAATAATCAACAAATGAAGAACAGAATCAAAATAAGTAAGAAGACCAAAACAATGAACAAAATGGATAAATAATCAACAAAATGAATAATAAATGAAAGTTGTTTATCCACTCTGTGTCCATCAGTCTGTTGACCTGTTGAATCCATGTTTCTGTTCTAACAGGGCTCTGGGATCCAAAATAATGACAAATGCCAGCATAGAGTTTGATATTATGGGATAGATATTCTATTGATTATTAATCTTAATGTTTTCTACCTTAAATCCTGCTGAACAGGACATCTGAGAGCTGTAGACAGGATGTGTCCCATTACTTTTGTCCATCTAGTTTGTGAACAGACCACAGGTGGTTTATTGATCAGATCTGATCACCTTC
This sequence comes from Sphaeramia orbicularis, assembly GCF_902148855.1. NCBI lineage: Eukaryota > Metazoa > Chordata > Actinopteri > Kurtiformes > Apogonidae > Sphaeramia > Sphaeramia orbicularis. The sequence goes on along the minus strand of NW_021941495.1, from coordinate 480,372 downwards.
TGCACATCAACTACCCCTGCTTTCATTTACTCAACACTTTACACTGATTTATAGCATCTCATTAATATTTGTGGAAATTTTAGGGGTTTTTTTTAGCTTCTCTCTCAAAATGGGGAGTTCTTGTATTATTTTTATCCTTTTTCTTCAAATTCATGAACATTTTACTTCGTTTTTAGTTTCTCTCATAACATTTATCAAATTTTTGGTTTGTTTTTAGTTTTTCTCTGTAAAGATTTTGGAATGTCTAGCTTGTTTTCAGCCTCACTTTTTAGGAGTTTAGGAAAATTTTGCTTTTTTTAGCATCTCTCATTAATATTTGGGGAAATTTTAGCTTTTTTTTTTTTAGCTTTTCTCAAAATTTGTTGTGTTCCTCTATAAAATTCAACATTTTACACTTATTTATAGCATCTCTCTCAAAATTGTGCAGTTTTTATATTATTTTATCCATTTTCTTTAAAATTCATGAACGTTTTGCATTGTTTTTAGTTTGATAACATTTGTGAAATTTTTAGCTTGTTTTTTTAAGATTCTCTATAACATTTCTTTTGCGAGTTTCTTTTTAGCCTCACTTTTTTAGAGTTTGGCAACATTTTCCTTATTTTTAGCATCTCATTAATATTTCCGGAAATTTTAGGGTTTTTTTTAGCTTCTCTCTCAAATTTTGTGCAGGTTTTATATTATTTTTTCCTTTTTCTTTAAAATTCATGAGCATTTTGTGTTGCTTTTAGTTTCTCTCATAACATTTGTGAATTTTTTTGTTTTTCAGCTTCTCTCTAAATTTTTTTGCGAGTGTCCAGCTAGTGTCTTGTTTTTAGCCTCACTTTTTTTTTTTTTTTTTTAGAATGTTGCTTATTTTGAGTGTTTCTTTATAAAATATTAATGTTTCTATCTTAAATCCTCCTTAACAGGACATCTGACAGCTGGACACATGATGCGTCCACATATTTATGTCCCTAGAGTTGATAAACCTCCATATTTCACTGTAGTCTGATGGTAGATTTTTCTTCCTCAGTCAGATGTGATGGAAATTATTATTGACACTCAGAGCAGGAAAATATTAGAGACATTTAGAGGAACATTGAAAATCAGAGTCAGGGAGAAATAAACAAACAAAATCAATGCATCAAACAGTGATTTAGTTTATTCTGCCTCAGCACCCTGGTTTAAATTATCCATAAATCATTTGTTATATATTAATTATTTCAAGATCATCCACAGCAGGTCTGATAAACTTATGTTCAGGTTCCACATTCAGACCCATATGATCTGAAGTGGATCAGAACCAGGACAATATTAACATATTAATATATAACGTCAACTTCAATTTTTTCTGTGTTTTAGAGTAAAATTACACAATGAAAATGTTTACATCTACAAACTATCCTTTAAAAAAATGTGAATAACATGAACAGCCTTGAAAAAACTGAAAGATGTTATGAAGTAAGTGTAAGTTTACCAATATTCAGTTTAATACAGATCACAGTGGATCCACAAATACACATTAAAATTACACTCACGTCTCTAAGATTTTTCAAGTTCTTCATATTTGTTCATGTTATTCACATGTTTTGTGAAAAAAGTAAAATTACATGATGTTACATGAAACTATTACCTTCAAACTATCCTTGAAAATATGTGAATAGCATGAAAAACCCTGAAATTTCTAAAGAAAAATAAGTGCAATTTCAACAATATTATGGTCTCAGTTTGTCATTACACATGTACAATACAACAGATATACAAAACACTTAATAACAGGCAGAAGTATTGGTACAATTAAACTGATTTATATCTACATGTTTCATGTTTTTTTTTTCCTGATTGCTACTATTTGACTTCTTTGCACAACATAATATAGAAATGAAAATTCAAGGAAGCCTCAAATAATGATGCTTCAAAAAGGAGTGAGAAGAAGCAGAGCGTATATTAGCTCCACCCCTTTGTCTAAACTGACAATATGTACATATATACACACATATACACACACACACACATATACATACATAAATATACACCCATATACGTAGTCTGTCTGTCTGTCTGTCTGTCTGTCTATCGTGTTCAGATTATTCACATTTTTCGTGAAGGATAGTTTAATGTAAACGTTTTCATGTGATTTTACTTCTTTTTTCTATAAAACAAAAAAAAATTGTATTTGTCTTTATAAATCATTCTGTTCTTATTTAGTGGTTCTGACCCACATTAGATCCTTTTGGTCTGAATGTGGAACCTGAACTCAAATGTTAACATCCTTGATTATTAATATGTTCAGTGTACTCATTGTATTTCATTGGATTGGATTGGACTCATTGGCGGTCGGTTTTGGCCCACGGGCCGTAGTTAGACACCAGTGACATAAATGAACAGTGCTGTGTGTTCAGTCTTTTATGCTGTTGGAGCTGGACCTGATGCAATAGTTCATCTTGTACAGAAGGTGGCTGCTGTAAAATGTAAATATAAATGTAAATATAAAGTGTGCTGCTGTGGTACTGGCTTCACTGCAGGCTGTTGGTGTCAGGTGGGAAGGACCAGAACACATCCAGAACCGGCTCTGTGGAGTCGGTTACATATAATGTCTGTAAGACTGTGTGGATGTACTGAGAGTGGGTCAGAGTCTGGTTCTATTAGTAGGAAACCACGTCTACCATCCAAATACGAAGTGACGACAGTTAAAGTGAAGTTCACAGAATCACATGAACAGTCAGAGGACGTGGGTGGATTTATAAGAATACAACAGCTGAACTGGGAGGAGTTACAACACACTGATATATGCAGAAATATACCCATATTTAATCTAACGATAGATTATCGATGCCCTCTCACTGAGTATTGTTTTTTAATATCATCATTCAAATATGCTGCTATAAACTTTTCCGTTCTGTTGAACTAAAAACACTGTCAGTATTTTGACTTTGTTACTGTTTGGACTCTGAGTAAATTATGCTGCAAATATAAAGTATGACATTATTTATTTGTTTTTGGCTTCACCCGTATAAACACACAGATATATTGTAGGTTATTAAGATCAATATATCGATAAATCGCACTATCACCATATGAGATATTGTCATGATCGTGAGCCGTGTATCGCATCATATCATATCATGGTGAGGTCCCCCTGAGATTCCATCCCTAATCGAAACAATTATTCGATTAATCGACTCCAATCGATTAAAAAAAGGATAATTAGTTTCCATTTTCCTGAATTAAAGCTGTGTTTCCTTCATGTCTGTGCTGTTAAACATTGGTTCCACTGGTGTGTTTCACACGGAACGCTTAGTGTGACGCACATGAGTCCAGGCCACACCCCCAGTTGGATGTCAGCTCCATGTTCAGATTGGTCTAAGTTCATCAGTTGGATTCAAATGGGTTTGAGACTGAGTTGACAGATTAGAGCAGCGGTCAGCAACCCTGGTCCTACAGAGCCACTATCCTGCATGTTTTAGATGTATCCCTTTCCAACACAGCTGATTCAAATGATCAGCCTATCATCAAGATCTGCAGAAGACTGAAAACCACCGTCAGGTGGCTGGAAGAGGGATACATCTAAAACATGCAGGATAGTGGCTCTGTAGGACCAGGGTTGCTGACCCCTGGATTAGAGGGAAGAGATGGAACTGGACCGGACTGGACCAGTTTACATCTGGAACTGGACTGGATTGGACCAGTTTACATCTACACACATTTAGAGACACACTGAAGACTGGTGGAACTGGGTTTACATCTATAGATATTTATATATATACTTTATACTGTTGGTATTGTTGTTCAGATCTATACATATTCATATATATACTTTTACTTTTATACTTTTTGTGGTTGTTTCATGTGGCACTGGACTCGTTTGTCATTTTCAGACATGTCTTTTTCACATTTTTAAAATTTTTCCACCTTTTTTATTGAAAATAATCAATAGATTAATCAATTTAAAACATTCTACTCTATTGTGACATTAGTCCTTATTGTTTTTTATCCCAGAGGCCTGTTAGAACAGAAACACCTGGATTCAATGGGTCCACATATAGTGTATGTGATAAACCAGTAACAGTCTGTCACCTTCATCAGGAACACATCGGGGGGGGGGGGCACCCACATGCTGACATCTGTCAACACACATGCGTCTGATTCCAGCCTGTTGTCTGTCACTATTGGATTAGCCCGTCCTCTAGTGGGCGGGGCCTTCACATATTATTACTTATTGATTACTGTGTGTCATGGCATTCTACTGGGGGGGGGGGGTGTAACAGTGGGGTGACTAGCGGGTCGTATGGGTGATGTGTCGACCACAATTCCTCATTTACGCCGTCTCAGCTTACACCAGGTCATGACTGTGTGAATTATTGAATAAAGAGCATCTGTACAGTAGAAGAAGTCTAAGAAAGATCACAAAAAACAGTCGACATGTTCTCACGACGATGGAGACATTCACCCAGACAGACGGTTACGATACCACTGCACCGCTAGCATCAGTGTGTGTCGGATACTAGTGTTGTAGTCAAGACCGGATAGACCCAGACCAAGACACTGCAGAGACCGGAGGGTATCAGGACCAAGACGAGAACGAGACCAGAGGGTATCGGAGCAGTTGTAGCTGGCGCCACCATACAGCACTTGATGGTGGTCACTGGTGGTTCAGAGTCATCTTCTGGTCTCCACTCTACCTGGAAACACGGAGACTAAACAGTTTGTTTTAGGTCAGTTTGTTAATAATATAAGTTTAGGTTATTTTGAGCAGGACTGAAGTTGTTTAAGAGATTCATCGAAAAAAATGAGTAAAAAACATTACTGTTTAATGATTTTCAAACAGTTTTTGGGTTGGGGTTTTTTGGTGTTTGTAGGTGTTTTTTTGAATTTTTGGGTTATTTTGGGGTTGCTTTTGGGGGTTTTTTTGAGTTGTTTTTATGTGTTTTTTTGGGGGGTTGTTTTTAGGTGTTTTTTGGCTATTCTTTGGGTTGGTTTTTTTGGTGTTTTTTGGGGGGGTTGTTTTTGGGTGGTTTATTTGTGTTTTTTGGGGTGTTTTATTGAGTATTTCTGGGGTTGTTTCTGGGTGTGTTTTGGGTTGCTTTTGGGTGTTTTTTGGGTTGTTTTTAGGGATTTTTTTTTAGGGTTTTGGGTGTTCTTTGGTTGTTTTAGGTATTTTTTTGGGTTGTTTTTGGGGTTTTTGGGTTGTTCATAGGTGTTTTTGGGGTGTTTTATTGGATGTTTTTGGGTTGTTAAGTATTTGTTTTGTTGTTTTTTTTTTTTGTTGTTTTTAGGTATTTTTTGGGGTGTTTTGGGTGTTTTTTGGGTTGTTTTTTAGGTGTTCTTTGGAGTGTTGGGTGTTTTTTGGGTTGTTGTTAGGTATTTTTGGGTTGTTTTTGGGTGTTTTTAGGGTTGTTTTTAAGGTTTTTTGGGGGGGTTTTGGGTCGTTTTTAGGTGTTCTTTGGGTATATTTTTTGGATTGTTTTCAGGCGTTTTTTTGGGTAATCATGAAAGACCACAAAAAATTTAGTAGTAGACCATTAAATAAATAGTCTGGATAAAAAAAACAAACAAAAAACAATTAATGTTGATATAAATTTGAGCGGGACTGAAGTTAAGAGATTCATGGAAAAAAAAGGGTAAAAAAAATATTGCTGTTTAATGATTTTGTATAATTTTTTTTTATGTGTATATTTTTTCAGTGAAGGTAACCAGAGGGTGGGGGGGTGGGCTAAGGGTGCAGACTGTTTGTGAGGGATAGGTTCCAGTAATTGGAGGGGTTTTTGATCTAATTAACAGTAATTTTTGTAAAGCCAGTCGCTGGTGCATGTCTGTTGAACTCCCCTCATCTTTTTTGTAGCTCCGTTTAATCGCTCACATCAACAGGGAACACATTCACACAACAGTCCCCTCATTTGTACAAGTGCTGAGCTCTGCTTTCAGAGGTTTTACCGAGCGCACATTTACATAAAAACTGACAAACTGAAGGAGGGCTTTGGTCGGTCGCTGCTGTGCTTTTATTCGTTATGGGCCGTTGACACTTCGGTCGACCGTGGAAAAGCCTGTTTTTATGCACATATTTTACATGTACGTTCCAAATCCCATGTAATCAGCAGATATTGAAAAGCAAACCCAATTAGAAATAGAATTGATTAAAATGCATGTTAAATTCACTGAGCAGACTCTGTTGTTTTGGAATCAATAAAGGCACATCAACCCCCTCCCCCCATAATTTGACCTGATGGAGTTAATTAGTGCGCAGTGAACAGAGCTGAACTAAGGCTAATATAAGAATCAGGTGTGGAAAAAATAAAAAACAAACACCTACCCTCACAACAAAGGTTTGACATAATGAAAAACAAAACAAATATCTGAATGAACACACATTCAGATTTCTGTATTTAAATATGACATTAAATATTATATGGACAGAAGTCCTGTGGACCCGTTGAATCCAGGTGTTTGGTTCTAACAGGGCTCTGGCATACAAAACTATAAGGACTAATTATAGTGGGATAAATATCATCAACTGTCTTGGGTTGTTTTTGGGTGGGTTTTTTGGGTATTTTTTGGGTTGTTTTTAGGTGGTTTTGGGGTTTTTTGGGTTGTTTTGGGGTATTTTTTTGGGTTGTTTACAGGTGTTTTTTGGGGGTGTTTTATTGGGTGGTTTTGGGTATTTTTGGGGTTTTTAGGGGTTTTGTTGGGTGTTTTTTTTGTTGTTTTTGGGTGTTTTTTTTTTGTTGTTGTTTTTGGGTGGTTTTTTGTTGTTGTTGTGGGTGTGTTTGTTGTGTTGTTTTGGTGTATGTTTTTGGGTGTTTTTTTTGGTTGTTTGGGAGTGTTTTTGTGGTTTAGGTGGTTTTTTTTGGGATGTTGTTGGGTGGTTTTTTGGGTGTTTTGTGGGTTGTTTTTGGGTTGTTTTTAGGTGTTTTTGGGTTGTTTATGGGTGCTTTTTATGGTGTTTTGGGGTTTTTTTTGTTTGTTTGTTTTTAGATGTTATGTTGGATGTTTTTTTGGGGTTTTTTTGGGTGTTTTTTGGGTTGTTTTTTGGTTCTTTGTAGGTGTTTTTTGGGTTGTTTATAGGTGTTTTTGGGTGGTTTTTTGTGTATTTTTAGGTTGTTTTTGGGTTGTTCAAAGGTGTTTTTAGGATGTTTTATTGGGTGTTTTTTTGTTTTTGTTTTTGAGTGGGGTTTTTTTGTTGTTTTTTGGGTTGTTTTTAGGTGTTTTTGGCTGTTTTTTTTTGGGTTGTTTATAGGTGTTTTTTTGGGGTGTTTCATTGGGTGTTTTTTGGGTTGTTTTAGGTGGTTTTTGGGTGATCATGAAAGACCATGGAAAATATTTTAGAAATTTAGAGGTCGAACATTTAAAATCATAGTCATGGATTAAAACAAAACAAAACAAAACAAAACTAAAACAATCAATGTTGATGTAAATTCAGTCCAAACCATCTGTGAGTCATTTTGAAAACAAAGAGAATAATTGAACCCAAAGGAACCAATGCACTGATATCTATCCCATAATATCAAAGTCTATTCTGACATTAGTCCTTATTGTTTTGGATCCCAGAGCCCTGTTAGAACAGAAACACCTGAATCCAAGGCGTCCGCATACATTTTGTCCACATGGCTCCAGTGGTGCTCGTCTGTTCTAATGTGTCGGACCCAATATGGTACCTATTGGGTTTCACCCATCGGGTCGGGTCTGCGTGGAGCATCTGTCGCACATGTAGAAAATGCACCATGGGAGCAGATCTGCAAAGGCATGGAACATAATAGCCGTTAAAAGCAGCACATGTACATACGCCTTAATGAACAAAGGCGTCTTGATGAAGCTGTTTTTTTCAAGCGTTTAGCCTCCAAATATATGTGTGTGATTAATCATGGCTATTATAGCATGAGTCATTTGGCGGTCGTTGTTACATCAGGCTGAAAATGCCGTTTTGTCATGAGTCAGTAGGATTTGAATACATCATCCAGACGCCGCTGCTGTGTAAACATCATTAAGACGCTATTTGTCCATTGCCCTCCAGGCTTGTTGGCGGTGTTGTAAATGACACTGTCGAAGCATCTACCAAGAGCAAAACCGTCAAAAAGAAACTTCCACATTTCACGCAAGCAACCTTTGTAAGATTAACTGCCTGTTTTTTTCTATTTCCTGCATCAGTAATGATCGTATTTGTTTCAACGCGGCACAATTATGTTTTTTTCCACCGAGCTGTTTGATGACATGAAAAACTGTGGCGACCGTTAATTTTACAGATGTATCGTATCCAAAATAAAGCATTAACAATAATTTACTATATAGCTGCAGCCGTACAGAGTGATGCATTCTACTGGAAATGTCAACATATAGGATTTATTCAGCTACAGGTCCATGAGTTCCCATGATCCCACTGTTTAACCCTTTGTAGACGATCGCCTTGGGTTGTTTTTGGGTGTTTTTTGGGTTATTTTTATGGGGTTTTTTTAGTTGTTTTTAGGTGTTTTTTTGGGTTGTTTTTATGGTGTTTTTTGGTTGTTTTTACATTTTTTTTGGGTTCTTTTTGGTGTTTTTTGGGTGTTCTTGGGTTGGGGTTTCATCCAAGTTTTAAGTTTATTTATGTATCTCACAAAATTCTGTTTTGCACATTCACAGTTGTTTTTCATAATAAATATGATAAAAATTCAAACGCAGTGTTCTATTTTTAAACGTAAACTTAAAACCTGTCTTTTTATTTTAGCTTTTAATTAAACTCTTACTTTTTAGCATTGCTTTACTCTGTTTGCTTTTATTTTATTTCTACTCGTAACTGCGGGACAGTGGAGGGTTTGGTGGAAAGCACTTTGTGTTACATGTAAGTACTATACAAATAAAGTTTAATTGATTGAAGTCTGTTTTTTTTTTTTTTTTTAATTTTGGTTATAACATACTGTTTTAGGTCCAGTTTATTTCTGTAGCACAGTTAAAAAACATGAAGTGCCCAAAGTTCTGTGCAAAGGTATAGGTAAAAACAAAAGATATGATAAAACTAGCAAAAATAAGAATAAAAACTATAAGATATACTAAAACTGATCAAAACAGATACACAATAATTGGATAAATAGCATCCAAAAAAAGTAAAAAAAAAAAAAAAAAAAAAAAGTACCTCAAGTTTAAAATTATTCAGAAATATTGAATTGAGATGGTAGATATGTTTTTGTTGTTGTTGATTTTTTTAAAATTTCTTATTATTATGATGTTAATGCTCGATGCTGTACAGATTTAAGTTGATGTAAGCAGTATATTAGTTGAAAAGGATAGGCAAAAAAAAAAAAAGCTTTTGCTTCTAGCCTATTCTTTTTTTTTTTGTTTTTATGTTCATTACAATTGATGTACTGAGTACTGATGTAAAACCAAGAATAAATTCCTTCATTCCAAACAGATAAGTCACACTTGTATTAAAGCCAATGCAAATGGTGGTCTTTAAAGTGTTTTAGAAGGAATGTGTTTTAAACAGAATTAAAGTGTTCTAAACATTTATTCCATATAAGAATGATAATTAATGGACACATATTGAAAGTTGAGTTCTTCCTGATAAAAGAAGGCCATTTCCTGACCCTTTTCTTGCCCTAAAGCACATATAGAAGTGTGTGCCTGTTGGTCTGGTGGTGGTGGTGGTGCTTAAAGGGTTAATTGTGGTGTGTTTGCGCTGACGTCTCCTAGGATGAGTATTATCTGGGCTTTTCATAGCAACAAGTCCAGCAGTGGGTATGTATGTGGGCTACCTGTGCTGTAGAAACACTGAGCCATGATCATGTGTTTCCTCAGATGGACTGGTATGGGGATTCAGACCACTGTGGGTACCGGGGTTTGGGTTCTAATGTCATATACATGTGTTTGATTATACAGCCACAAACCAAAGGACGAAAGTCTAAAGGAATTAAAGACAGAAGGCAGTGTTTTACATGACAGAAATAAGATAAGATAAAAGAAGATAAGATAAAACAAAATAAGATGAGATAAAATAAGATTTAAAAAAACAAGATAATGTAAGATAAAACTGAATAAGATAAGATAAAACAAAATAGGTGAGATAAAATAAGATAAAAAAATAAGATAAGATAAAACAAATAAGATAAAACAAAATACGATAAGATAAAACAAGATAAGATAAAATAAGATTAAAAAAACAAAATGAGATAAGATAAAACAAATACGGTGAGATAAATAAGAAAAGATAAGATAAAACACGATGAGATAAGATAAAACAAGATAAAATAAAACAAAATTAAGATGAGTTCAGATAAATCAAAATAAGATAAAACAAGGTCAGATCAGACTTTATTTATCCTACTGTGGGGAAATGCAACAATTAACAGAAGCAAGAAACAACAAGTAAGTGCAAAGAAAAAGACAAAAAGCACAAACGAGTGAAAAATAACAAAGAGAAGAAAATAATAATGTGTGTTTTTTTATATAAGTACATATAGACTTAAACTTAATGTTATTTACATGATTAACATTAACCTTGTGTTGTACATGGTGTGATTAATGGGGGGGTGGTTACTGAGAACTGTTACTGTACATGTTGGTGTGTTTAAAACATAAAGAAAGTCACTGTTTGAGGTAAAGATAATAAGGTGTTGTGTAGTTTAGTGTTGTGTAGTTTAATGTTGTGTAGTTTGTAGTGTGTAGTTTAGTGTTGTGTAGTTTAGTTTGTAGTGTGTAGTTTAGTGTTGTGCTGTTTAGTGGACTGTATGTGTCATCACACATGATCCACACCAAACACCAGAACAGATCCTATACAAGCATATTTGACTTCTGTCTTCAACGGTGATGTGAACTAGTATTAACAGAAGCTCCAATCAGTCTAAGACTGTTCATGTTCAATGTAAGAGACATCATCAGTGACACATCAGAGAGAGAGAGAGAGAGAGAGAGGGAGAGAGAGAGAGAGAGAGAGAGAGAGAGAGAGAGAGGAGAGAGAGAGAGAGAGAGAGAGGGAGGGAGAGAGAGAGAGAGAGGAGAGAGAGAGAGAGAGGGAGAGAGAGGAGAGGAGAGGAGAGAGAGAGGAGAGAGAGGAGAGAGAGAGAGAGAGAATACATATATATATGTGTGTGTGTAATATAATTTAAGGTAGAGGGTGTAAATACCCATAATTCCTTGCCTGTACAGCGTGCTGCAGTGTTTACAGTTGAACCTGCTCTCATGTTCTTCCATCGTTCCCTTGAACCAGGAAGTCATTTGGTCGAGCAAATATTTGCAGTTTCCACCAACCTATAAAATCCTATTGACACAGTAAACCACTGAGCTGTTGGATGGAGAGGAATGAGGACGCACACACACACATGCACACATGCACAGATACACAACACATGCACAAGTACACACACATGCACAGATACACAACACACATGCACATACGCAGATACACAACACATGCACAGATACACAACACATGCACAAGTACACACACATGCACAGATACACAACACATGCACAAATACACACACATGCACAGATACACAACACACATGCACATACGCAGATACACAACACATGCACAGATACACAACACATGCACAAGTACACACACATGCACAGATACACAACACATGCACAAATACACACACATGCACAGATACACAACACATACGCAGATACACACACATGCACAGATACACAACACACATGCACAGATACACAACACATACTCAGATACACAACACATACTCAGATACACAACACATACGCAGATACACAACACATGCACAGATACACAACACACACACACACGCACAGATACACAACACACACACACACGCACAGATACACAACACACACACACATGCACAGATACACAACACACACACACATGCACAGATACACAACACATGCACATGCACAGATACACAACACATGCACAGATACACAACAATGCACAGATACACAACACATACACATGCACAGATACACAACACACATACACATGCACAGATACATAACACATGCACAGATACACAACACATACACCAGAACACACACATGCACAGATTCACAACACAGACAACTCACACACACACACACCAGAACACACACATGCACAGATACACAACACAACCCATGCACAGAGACCCAAGCACACCACAGATACACACCACCACACGCACAGATACACAACACACACACGCACAGATACACAACACACACATGCACAGATACACAACACACATGCACATGCTCAGTTACACAACATTAACACACACACACACACACACACAGCAGTCACCTGGCCTCACATGGTTGTGGTCCAAATGAAACGGTGACAGATTCGCTTCTGTTCCCTGGGCTGTTGGCAGGTATTAGCCGTGGCGGGTGCGTCGTCGTACTGTGATGGTGATGGTAGTGTGGTGTATCTGCTGGTGTCAGTGGGTACAGACCTCATAGACAGACTGGGACAGAGGAATACAAGCTGTTCACCGTGTTTGTTCATAATCAGACATGGTTGACCTTTGGTGAAACGACTCCTTCCAGGCCGTTAGAGGCATTACTACTACTGACAGATAACACACACACACACACACACACACACACATTTGGAATACTGAGGTAATGGGATGTAACGATTATCAGTCTAACGATAAACGGCGGTAAAATATCAAACAGTTAGTGTTACCATTTAAATTCTAATTATCATGATAACCGTGTTTGATTACCACACTTTTATAATTTAAATATATTTAAATTACACTCACTTCTTTAAAGACATTTGAAGTTGCTCATATTTGTTCAGATTATTCATATTTTTGCTAAAAAAGTAAAATTACATGATGAAAACATTTCTAAACTAAGTACCTACAAGCTATCCTTTAAAAAATGTGCATAGCATGAATTTAAGAAAAATGAGTGTAATTTTAACAATATTATGTCTCAGTTTAACATTTACACATGTGCAAATACAAAAATACACAAAATAATTAATAAAAGGCAGAATATTGGTAAAATTACACTGATTACCCTGAAGACTTTCCATGTTCGTATTTTTTCAGATTATTCATGTTTTTGAGGATAGTGTATAAATGTTAATATTTTCATGTAATGTTGTTCTTTTTTTTTTCCCTACTAAACAAAGTGAAACATTTATATTTGTCATTATTATTTTGTTCCCCAATATTTTTTAAGTTGAGGCAGAATATTGTTAAAATTGCATTGATTTTTCTCAAGAAATTTCCGTTTTTTCAGGTTATTCACATCTTTTTTATTTGGATAGTTTATAAAAGTAAGTATTGTCATAATTTAACGGGGATTTTTGCACTAAAACACAGACATAAATTTGTAGTTGTCATTATTTTTAGGTTATTCTGTTTTATATTCTACTGGTTTGGTCCACTGCAGATCAAATCAGGCTGCTGAATGTGGAACCTGAAAGAACAGGAGTTTGAGAACCTTGGTTTTTAAACTGTCCAGTCTCACTGATGGAGCAGTTTTTATTATTTTATATATATTTTTTATTGTATGTCAGGGTTCATGGTTGAATGTTGTTTATGGTGTGTTGTTTATATAAAGGCCCCAGACGGGTTGCTGTAAAAGCTCAGACTGTCGAACTGTAAATAAAGGGCAGTGTGTTGCGGCCCAGAGCCAACACCTGTTGTGATCCGGACCCTTAGATACCAGCGGTTGCTAAGGAACATGAATTCATGCAGCTGCGCCTCTTTAGAAGCCGCTAATGCATTCAACTCCATCTTGCTCCGACCACATTCAACCACCACCGCGGCTGCGTCTAAGACAAAAGGCCACGATTGAGGCTCTGGGGCGGAGCCACGTCCAACAGGAGACGCTGGAACGGGCTGAAAAAACCTGGAGGGGTCATTAGCAGATAAACACACAAAGACCCCCCCCCACAGAGGACACAAAGCAGCCGGAGCTAGACCGTCTTATCAGAACTCCACAGGACACCTGCCGCCGCCGCCGCCCCGCCGCCGCCGCCGCCGCCATGGCATACGCTTCCAATCCATTAGCCACTTGAATGGGTTCATCTGTTTAAGCAGACCAACCCCTGAGATGAAAACACTGTGTATAAAGCAGTTCAAAGCCCACAAACTGAACTGACACCACATTTATACTCACAGTTGGATTTATAGACCGGGGGGGGGGCAGGACCGGGGGGGCAGACAGGAGGTCAGATACAGTTCTGAGCCCGTGGTAACCGACCCTGGGTCACTGTACTAGTATGATAAAGGACACACCCCATAGAATTTTGGGAAAATTGGGGGGTGGGTCATTTTTCCATAAGGGGGGGTCAGAATTCGATGACAGAAAAATTGGCCCACGGGTTCACTTTTCCACTGGGGGGTCACTTTCCCATGGGTGGTGTCACTTTTCTATCTGACACCGACCACCAATGGGTCCAATCCGTCCCATCAAATCCAAAAGTCACACTGATGATTTGAAACCCAGTCAGACCCAGTTCTACTTCTGTTTCAGTTTCATATGATCCTCTGTATTTAGCATTTTTCACTGTAAATCATATATTTTCCTCTATTTAATTTAGATGTTTCATGTAACTCAGTGGTTACTTATCAGAAACAGATCAAACTGAATAAACAGTGTCTTTTTCGGTCCAATCTGTCATGAACTGAACATAAACCCAGTGTGTCCATCCACTGTCATTGATCCAACTCCATGGGTTTGACTGGGGAATCAATGTTGGAGAGATGACGGTGTTTCCACGGTAAATACAAAGCCTCTCTGAACGTCCCAAATACGGTCATATCTGATGACCATGAAAAGATGAAGAACTGTATTTGGCACCAATTATTTATTATACACACACACACACACACACACATATATATATATATATATATATATATATATATATATATAAATAAATCTCCTACCCTCACCGATGGTCATCAGCTTTGGGTCATGACCAAAAGGACCAGATCCCGGATAAAAGCGGTCCAAATGAGTTTCCTCCTTAGGGTGGGTGGGCGCACCCTTAGGGATAGGGGGAGGAGCTCAGAGTAGAGCCGCTGCTCCTCCACATCCAGAGGAACCAGCTGAGGTGGATCGGACATCTGTTTCAGATGCCTCCCTGGGGAGGTGTTCAGGCATGTCCCACTGGGAGGAGACCTCAGGGAAAACCTAGGACACATTGGAAGAGACTATGTCTGTGGGCTGGACTGGGAACACGTCGGGGTCCCCCCGGAAGAGCTGGAGGAGGAGTCTGAGGAGAGGGAAGTCTGGGCAACCCTGCTTAGACTGTTACCCCTGTGATAAAGTGGCAGATAATGGATGGATGGACATACATATACACTATATTTGCCAAAAGTATTCACTCACCTGCCTTGACTCACATATGATTCAGTGCCATCCCAATTCCTAGTCTATGGGGTTCAATCTGACGTGGGTCCACCCTTTGCAGCTATAACAGCTTCAACTCCTCTGGGAAGGCTGTCCACAAGGTTTAGGAGTGTGTTCATGGGAATTTTTGACTTTTCCTCCAGAAGCGCATTTGTGAGGTCACACACTGATGTTGGACAGAAGGCCTGGCTCTCAGTCTCCGCTCTAATTCATCCCAAAGGTGTTCTATGGGGTTTGAGGTCAGGACTGTGTGCAGGCCAGTCAGTTCATCCACACCAGACTTGTCATCCATGTCTTTATGGACCTTGCTTTGTGCACTGGTGCACAGTCATGTTGGAAGAGGAAAGGGGCCAGCTCCAAACTGTTCCCACAAAGTTGGGAGCGTGGAATTGTCCAAAATGTCTTGGTATGCTGAAGCATTCCCAGTTCCTTTCACTGGAACTAAGGGGCCAAGCCCAGCTCCTGAAAAACAACCCTACACCATAATCCCCCCTCCACCAAACTTTACACTTGCACAATGCGGTCCGACAAGTATCGTTCCCTGCGACCACCAAACCCAGACCCATCCATCAGATTGCCAGATGAAGAAGCGTCGATTGTCACTCCAAGAAGGCGCCCTCCACTGCTCTAGAGTCCAGTGGCGGCGTGCTTTACACCACTGCATCCGGCGCTTTGCATTGCACTTGCTGATGTATGGCTTGGATGCAGCTGCTCGGCCACGGAAACCCATTCCATGAAGCTCTCTGCGCACTGTTCTGGAGCTAATCCTGAAGGCCACATGAAGTTTGGAGGTCTGTAGCCATTGACTCTGCAGAAAGTTGGTGACCTCTTCGCACTATGCGCCTCAGCATCCACTGACCCCGTTCTGTCAGTTTACGTGGCCTACCACTTAGTGGCTGAGTTGCTGTCGTTCCCAAACACTTCCACTTCTTATAATACAGCTGAAGTTGACTGTGGAATATTTAGGAGCCAGGAAATTTCACAACTGGATTTGTTGTACAGGTGGCATCCTATCACAGTTCCACACTGGAATTCACTGAGCTCCTGAGAGCGACCCATTCTGTCACAAAATGTTTGTAAAGCAGTCTGCATGCCTAGGTGCTGGATTTTATACACCTGTGGCCATGGAAGGGATTGGAACACCTGATTCTGATTATTTAGATCGGTGAGTCCAATGGTTTTGGCAATATAGTGTGTTGTGTGTATGTGTGTGTATATACATATGTGTGTGTATATATATATATATATATATTAGTATTATATATCATGGGATTTAAACCTGACAATACAGTGATAATAGTAACAGTACTTACAATAGCGATACATAAGTAGTCTAAGTACTAAATGGACTCTGTATAGTGGACTGTAAGCCCACTGGTGTAGCTTTAAACCCACTGGTGGACCTGTAAACCCACTGGTGGAGCTTTAAACCCACTGGTGGAGCTTTAAACCCACTGGTGAACTGTAAAACCCACTGGTGGACTGTAAACCCACTGTGGAGCTTTAAACCCACTGGTGGACCTGTAAACCCACTGGTGACCTGTATACCCCCTGGGGACTGTAAACCCACTGGTTGGAGCTTTAACATCTGTTTGTATTTCAGCCTCAGTGCTAATGGGACTCAGAGCCAACAGTTTCCATTTGTTTGTGTCTGAATATTAATTAAGTCATTTTAATCAGGCTGCTGGAGCTCTAATTATGGAGGGCGGTCCAACCCCTGCTGTTGGCCAGGAGCCACAAAGCATGATGGGAATGGGAAGGTGCCGTGCATCTTGGGATATTTAGTCTAGTTAGGAAGTTCAAATGGAGTGATTGGTTTCAAACCACAGTATTTACTAACACTAATAACAGTTTTTGCACATTTATTTATGTATATTTGGTAATTATCTATTGATAATACATTTTTTTTTGGGGGGGGGGGGGGGCAATACGGTGGTGCAGTGGATAACACTCGTTTGCTCCTGTTGTTTTCCCAGACTCCCTCGGTGGACCATTCCCGTCCACGTCCCACCGATGTCACCACAAACCCAAGAGGTGCCTCCCCCATCCAGTGTGGCAGCATGGGTGGGCCCCTCCCCGTCAGCCCCCTCCTCTTCCATCCCAATGCCAAAGGGTCCCAGATCGTAATGGACGCGACTCAGAAAACAGTCAAGAGACAGGCCAGTTTCTGCAATGCCATCACCTTCAGCAACAGCCCATTGCACTGTGTGAACAAGTCCGCCTCAAGGTACTGAATGTGTGAAAGTCTGGGACAGTTTAGTCTGAAGGTCTGGGACAGTTTTAGTCTGAAGGTCTGGACAGTTTTAGTCGGAAAGTCTGGGACAGTTTAGGTCTGAAGGTCTGGGACAGTTTAGTCTGAAGGTCTGGGACAGTTTAGTCTGAAGGTCTGGGGACAGTTTAGGTCTGAAGGTCTGGGACAGTTTAGTCTGAAGTCTGGGACAGTTTAGTCTGAAAGTCTGGGACAGTTTTAGTCTGAAGTCTGGGACAGTTTAGTCTGAAGGTCTGGGACAGTTTAGTCTGAAAGTCTGGACAGTTTAGTCTGAAGTCTGGACAGTTTAGTCTGAAGGTCTGGGACAGTTTAGTCTGAAAGTCTGGGACAGTTTAGTCTGAAAGTCTGGGACAGTTTAGTCTGAAGGTCTGGGACAGTTTAGTCTGAAGGTCTGGGACAGTTTAGTCTGAAAGTCTGGGACAGTTTAGTCTGGGACAGTCTGGGACAGTTTAGTCTGAAGGTCTGGGACAGTTTAGTCTGAAAGTCTGGGGACAGTTTAGTCTGAAAGTCTGGGACCAGTTTAGTCTGAAGGTCTGGGACAGTTTAGTCTGAAGGTCTGGGACAGTTTAGTCTGACGGTCTGGGACAGTTTAGTCTGAAGGTCTGGGACAGTTAGTCTGCCAGTCTGGGACAGTTTAGTCTGAAGGTCTGGGACAGTTAGTCTGACAGTCTGGGACAGTTTTGTCTGAAAGTCTGGGACAGTTTAGTCTGAAGGTCTGGGACAGTTTAGTCCTGAAGGTCTGGGACAGTTTAGTCTGAAGGTCTGGGACAGTTTAGTCTGAAAGTCTGGGACAGTTTAGTCTGAAGGTCTGGGACAGTTTAGTCTGACAGTCTGGGACAGTTTAGTCTGAAGGTCTGGGACAGTTTAGTCTGGGACAGTCTGGGACAGTTTGTCTGAAAGTCTGGGACAGTTTAGTCTGGGAAGGTCTGGGGACAGTTTAGTCTGGGAAGGTCTGGGACAGTTTAGTCTGAAGGCTGGGACAGTTTAGTCTGAAGGTCTGGGACAGTTTAGTCTGACGGTCTGGGCAGTTTTGTCTGAAAGTCTTGGACAGTTTAGTCTGGGAAGGTCTGGGACAGTTTAGTCTGAAGGTCTGGGACAGTTTAGTCTGAAGGTCTGGGACAGTTTAGTTTGAAAGTCTGGGACAGTTTAGTCTGAAAGTCTGGGACAGTTTAGTCTGAAAGTCTGGGACAGTTTAATCTGAAAGTCTGGGACAGTTTAATCTGAAAGTCTGGGACAGTTTAGTCTGTCAACGGTCGTAGTGATAGTGATTTTTACACCATTGATTGTTAATATCTTCAGTATATTTCATTCTACAGGCCAGATTTGGCCCCTGGGCTGCAGTTTGTCACCTGTGACATAGGCGATTATGCCTCTGAGTCTAACCATATGCATAACAGTGTCCAAATCTGGTCATTTGTGGTTGTGCTCTTCTTAGATCACTAAAACAGCAGTGCTGCTGGAGTGGAGCTCTGCGTCTGGGCTTCACCTCCAAAGACCCGTCCAGGATCAACCCGGAGAAACCTGCCCAAGTATGCCTGCCCGGACACTGGTGTCACCAGAGCGGCTTTCTGGGCCAAGGCGCTGCCCGAGGAGTTTGCCGACGAGGGCAACGTTATCGCCTTTTGGGTCGACAAGAAGGGTCGGGTTTTCTACCGCATAAACCAGTCCAGTCCCATGTTGTTCTTCAGTGGTGTCCGTATCGCAGAACCTCTGTGGGCTCTGATCGACGTCTACGGGCTGACCCGGGGAGTCCAGCTGCTCGGTAAGTCCACCAGTAATAAGGGAGTTATGTTCAGACCAAGGTTATTATCATAACGAAAACTAACCAAATGACCAAAACTAGAATTGTAAAAAACATTTTTGTTAACTGAAATAAATAAAAAACTATAATTAAAAGATAATAACTAACTGGAACTTTATATAAACAGAACGACAGAGAAACAGAACCACACAAACAGAACCACAGAGAAACAGAACCACAGTGCTTCAGTTTCAGACTCACAGTTTGTCTGTTATATATCATGATTGTCTCTCTCAACTCATCATATCTTTTTTTCGTAGTGATTTTCCTTTATTATTTATCACTTAATAGAAATTTCAGGCGACCCCAGAGTTGAAAAACACTGGTCTAATGCATCCTTTCTACCGGTTAGTGTGTTGTTGGGTGTGTTTTCGATGACCTCACCTTTTTGTGCTTTCACTTTGTACATGCCAAACCCACTTCAAGTCCCTAAAGTGTTGACTGTAAACAGGTTCGTCTGAGCTCATCTGAGTAAAACATGGAACAAACAACAGACAAAGACCATCTACATCTGACAGTCAGCCTCCTGTGTTTACAGAAACACAGTGGGGGGGGGGGGGGTTACAGTATGAGGCGCGCTGATGTGAATTATCCAAGTATGTGAGCTAGTTAGCACACATAGCGACATAGCGCGAGGCTTTGATGTGACAGAACGTGCACACATATAATACAGTATATGTGTTTTTCCCTGGAGGGGGGCTGCTGTCGTCCCTCTGCGCTGTAAAAAATAGACCACGGATCACATGTCCTGCACATAATGCATCTGATTGGAACTGTGGCCTTTGTTTGATTGACGCTGGAGGAGGGGGCGGGGTCATTAGGGGACCTGTACTGGTTGTTTTGTGGTTTTTAATTAATGAAAAGTGTCATTTAATGATCTGAGGTTGTAATCAACGAGCAGAAAAAAAAAATCAACAAAAAGAACCAAATAATTAAAAAAAAAATTAAAATATAAAAAATATGAACAAAAATGAAGAAAATCTCAACAAAATTAGAAAATAATCAACAAAATGAACCACATAATTTAAAAAAATTAACAAAAATTAACAAAATTATCAACAAAATGAGTAAAAAGACCAAAAATATTCAACAAAATAAACCACATAATTTTAAATAATGAACAAAAAAGACCAAATTAATCAACAAAATGAATGAAAAAGGCCAAAATAATCAACAAAATAAAAGACATCAACAAAATTAACCAAATAATTTAAAAAAATCTACAAAAATCAACAAAATAATCAACAAAACAAAGAAAATAATTAACCAAATGAACCAAATAATGTAAAAACATTGTTTTTTTGTTTTTTTTGTTGTTTTTTTTTTTTATCCATGGCTGATTTTAAAATTTCTTTCTCTAAATTTCTTTCATGTGACACCAGTGACATTTCCATCCTAGGTTACTGTAGGTTTACAGTTTTTTGTTTTGCAGCTACATTAGCAAGTTGGAATGTGGGCGGGGCATCTGTCATCATACAGCTGAGGTGTCTAACCCATAGATCAGCCCCCCCCGCCCCTTCTGCTATCCTGTCAGCCATGATGCATCCATATGTTCGATCCTCAGGGCCACATGATCACATGATCCAGCTCTGATTTCAGTCCGTCTACATCAAAGACCTGGTACATGTGGCCTGGGGGGGTGGGGGTGGGGGTCCTACCCTGTTCTTCTGCTGTACTGACCTCAGATCAGCCTCTCTCTCTCTCTCTCTCTCTCTCCCTCCCCCCCTCTCTGTCCCCCCCCCCCCCTTTGTTCCTACTGTGAAATTATTTTTTTTTCTGACAAGCATATATATATATATATATATCTATATATATATAATATATATATATATATAATTTGGGGGAAAAACAAAAACAGTTCTGTTTACCCAAACACATACTGAACCTGAACCCAAACCGTGGACTTAAAACCACAGTCCGGACCGAACTGTGGACTTACCCGTACCGTTGCACCCCAGTAGGTGCACCGTATGTGTCCTTTTTTGTCCTTGTACAATCACACCTATGAATGAGTAGTTTTTCAGGTAAATCTGCTAAGTCTTTTAGTGTTGAACACTAAGGGCCTGAGTTACTAAGATCACAAATGACAGGCACAAATGTGCTTACTCGCACTAAAATATGCAGTGCTCTTGATTTGGGTGTCAGGGGTGATCAACTAAGATGCCTGCACAAATGACAACAGGCGCAAAGTCTTGGGACCGCCCTAATTAAATGAGGATTTTGCGTGCGTACTGGTTGTCGTCATGGAAACAGTATGCTGTTATAAACTGCTGGGATACACCAGCACTCAGAAATATGAAGTTGTTCTTTTTCCACACTAGGTATTTCTCTGTTGTTGGTTTATCAGTGGTGAAGTGTGTATTAGTGAAATAAATACCTTCCTCTTCATGTCGCTCTGTAAGGTGAACGAAAACTTTCAAGTCTGTGGGCATGAGTGAAAACCTCCACACCAGTGTTATAAGAAGGTTCAGGAGCCCAGTCACAACAGTGTGTGTGTATGTGTGTGTGTGTGTGTGTTGTGCAGCGCTGGAACCCCTCCCGTTCGGCCTCCCTGTGTGTGGGCGGAGCGAGAGAGAGAGAGATTGGTCCTGGTCTAATGGTGATGTGCCACTGGTGGAACCAGGCGTGGGGGGCAGACCCATAAAGTGGGGGGCCCATATGTCTCAATTATTTATTTTTTCTTCCGTCATTCCAAAAATGTTGATGTGATCAGAACAGATCGGTTCTCTGCGTTGTGTTATGCCTCCTCGCCACGACGACTGCAGCCAGTTTGTGCGAAGTCCAAAATGCCTTTCAGCGCACGAAATATAGACACAAAATCAGCCACGCAATCAGTTTCAGGTTTGGTAAATCTTGCACGCGCTAAATAAATATTTGCATTTACTCCTCCCAATAATTTTGCGCGTTTGGCAGAAACGCCCGTATTGCATTCATCAGGGCAAACACGCTAAATGGGTTTGCGCGAGCTTTGAGAGGCGCAACCTCTGTGCGCCCTGTTAGTAGATTAGCTTCAATGTGTTTTTGCGTGCGCAGTCAAGTTTGCATATTTTACATGCGCAAACCTTTAGTAAATCAGGCCCTAACTGTTTAAGGATTCGATCCGGGTCCGTTGTGGTCCTGTTTTTAGGTTTCATCCAGTCTGCGGGTGGAAGTGAAGCCATGTTTAAATGATGCTTCTCAGCTCGAAAAGTGTTTATGTGGTGACATCGGCGGGGGGGGCCGAGGGAACAGGTGATTGAGTCACGCCGGGACCATCGATCCAGGGTTAGTCAGGATAGTCTTGAAGCCAGACTGAACCTGTCCCCAAGGCTGGAAAATCCAACAGGCCACAGAGTTGTTTAATACTACCGTGTCCCAGTTCTCAGGTATCTGTCAGTCAGATAACAGAGGCTGAGCAGCTGAGTAATTCAGCTGTGGTGAGGCGGCAGGGCCGATTGGACCAGTCAGTCACAGCCGAGCTTTAATCAAGAGGGGGGGGGGCTCGCTGGGACTTCCGAAGGACAAGAGAATGGAGTGTGATTGCGAAGCCTTGAGGCTGCCCACACCTTTCACAAAGACGAGTCAGAGAAGCAGACGGCCAATCGAGCTGTCAGCCCGAGAAGCAGAGCAGTTAATTCATTCAGACGACGACAACAAACACAGCATCCTGGAAGAAGAAGAGGAGGAGGAGGAGGAGGAGGAGAAGAAGAAGAAGGAGAAGAAGAAGCAGAGCAGTTAATTCACTTCAGACAACGACGACAACAACACAGCCATCCTGGAAGAAGAAGAGGAGGAGGAGGAGAAGGAGAAGAAGAAGAAGAAGAGGGAGAAGAAGAAGGAGAAGAAGAAGCAGAGCAGTTAATTCACTTCAGACAACGACGACAACAACATAGCCATCCTGGAAGAAGAAGAAGATGTGGAAGTAAATCTGTGTCATCAGATTTTGAATTATAGAAGACATTGAATTGTAGCACTGAAATTTTTTTGCACTGAAATTAAGTATGGATTTTTTTTTTTTTTTTTTGCACTGAAATTAAGTATCTGGATTTTTTTTTTGCACTGAAATTAAGTATCTGATTTTTTTTTTTTGCACTGAAATTAAGTATCTAGAATTTTTTTTTGCACTCTAAATTAAGTATCTGATTTTTTTTTTTATTATGCCACTGGAATATAAGTATTGAATTTTTTTGCGCTGAAATTAAGTATCTGGAACTTTTTGCACTGAAATTAAGTATCTGAATTTGTTCTCTGATATTCAACTATGTACATAAATTTAAAAATAAAAAAATTCAGTATGCAATAAATTAGCTTACTTAATTTCAGTGCAGAGAAAAAAAAAGAAATCCAGTGCTACAAATTCAACAGCTTTTATAATATCCAAAATCTGATGACACAGATTTACTTACATAAGAAGAAGCCATCTTGAAAATTGCATTTACACCCAGCCGGTGGAAAAAACACTGTGCCTTCTGATCACGTAGCCGAGTTAGGAGAGACGGTCCTCAGGTGATGGATGGAATTAGGTGGAGAACAAAAACATCCCATCAGGAGGAGACAGCATCTGCCTACAGTCTGGACAGGGTTTAGACCCATATGTGACCTGGATCTGATTTGGTTACAGCACGAATCTGACCCCAGGACCACTGTTATATGTGGTCCTAAATCTGACCCAGACACTTTATATGTGGTCCTAAATCTTACTCCAGACCACTTTCATATGTAGTCCTAAAATCTGACCCAGACCACTTTCATATGTGGTCCTAAATCTGACCCAGACCACTTTTGTATGTGGTCCTAAATCTGACCCAGACCACTTTTGTATGTGGTCCTAAATCTGACCAGACCACTTTCATATGTGGTCCTAATCTGACCCCAGACCATTTTCGTATGTGGTCCTAAATCTAATCCAGACCACTTTTATTTGTGGTCCTAAATCTAATCCAGACCACTTTCATATGTGGTCCTAAATCTGATCCAGATCTGATATTCTCCAATATGACTTCAGTCTGAACGGTCAGGTCGCATTTATCCGACCTTTACGTCATTGAAAGGTGACGCTAGGTAGGCAGACGGACAGACTGATGGACTGACTGAACTGACTGATTGATTTGGGTCAGTTTGTCCCAGTACAGTTCACGTCACGTGCAAACATCAGATTCAGCTCCTTCAACAGTCGTTCTTCAGTTTCCTGATAAACAGTATTAGTTGTTGGATGCGGATCACATATAAGCTGTTTTGGTCGCAGGTTTGGAAACTGTCTCATCAGAGTGGATGGAAGCCTGGTGCACAGATATGATGCTTCTGTCCTCCTGCTAACGGTACATTTAAATAACAGCTTTAACTCCACGTCTGTCACAGGACGGATGAACTGAAGGACAGATGTGTGCAGTTTTTGTTCGGACCGCTGTCCTCGCTGTCGTATTTTAAACTGTAGGAGTGTGTGTGGGTTCTGCGTACAGATGACAGATGCAGGAGGGGCTGATGGGAAACCTAATGGTGGAGGCTCCGACTGAAACCACATGTGAAGGTTGATGGATGAAGGTCTGACTGTGTTTACGTCTGTCAGCCCAGGTGTCACAGGAAGGGGCTTATCTGACAGCGCATCAGCTGGTGGGGGGGGGGCGTCCCATTCCAACCTTTCACAACATGTCAACGGTCGGCAGGCCTCACCTGACGGATGCCAGCCCTGATAGAACGGGGGTTCCTCAGGGTCCTGTGTGCGGAGGTTCCCTCACTGAGGTTCAACAAGGTTGATGGAACACTGGGTACGGTTACATGATGTTTTTTTAAATCCAATTATTTTTCCAGAAGAAAGTTAATCAGAACTAAAGTATCTTCTCTTCTGTTTACATGGAAATGTTAAACCTGAATAAAGGTTTACATGAAAAATGTTTATTCGGTTCTCGCAGCCCTTCTGTTAGCTTAGCTTAGCACAGTCAGTGCATTCCCATGGTCACACGTAGCCAGTTTTTTAAAGGTGATTTGTCGTCTTTTGTCTGTGATTTTGTGAAATCTGATTCTCCCTAATATTTCTTTAGATCTGCGAATTACTGCACTCATACAATCTTGGACTGTTGTGTTGACGGAAGTTGGAAAATCTTTTTGTTGGAAGGGATGCATGCGCTAAATTAGCTTTGCTTACCGTTTTAGCTTGCAGTAGTTTTTATTTCCCAGATTTTATTACCGCGGTAAGTCACATGGCCATGATCTGAGCCTCAGTTTGTGATCATATTGACCCCAGCGGACTAAAGGAATGATTAGGGAGAATTGAATTTCACAAATCACTCATAAAATACTATGAATTGCCTATAAAAGCCTGGCTACGTCTGACCGTAGGAATGAAGCCATTATGCTACGCTAGGCTAAGCTAACAGACGGGCTGCGAGAACAAGTCAGTCGGTTGCACTGCAGCGCACACTGTTTAGCCCACTTATCGAACTCATTAGTGCATGACGAATGAATTAATAAAAAAACAGGTGGTGAACTCTTCCTTCAGGGTTTTCCAGGCTGGTAGATCCCATCAGAATAGCCCACTGGAACGCTTTGGGAAGACTAGACTGCAGTGCATATTCTTCCGCCAGCGCAGAATGTGTGCGTCATGGAGACAGGACAAGACAATGAACATGTGCAGAATGGAAGGAATAAAGTCCAAACGGAATAAAGGGTTTACATGTCCAGGAAGAATTTAGATCGGAATTAAAAGGGGATTAAACCAGTGACTTTAATCGGGTTTAAATTTAATCCCAACTTTTCTTTTTCAACTGGAATAAGGTGTTTACATGGGCATCTGAAATAGGATCTAACCTTTAATCAGATTAAACCAGGAATAAAAGTTGTCATGTTAATGCACGGACTGTCATTTCCAGGGTTTGTGTGGGTGCATGAACTGGTCCACATTAGAACTGCAGGTACCAGATATCATTTAAATAATTCATTTTAGGATTATTATCTATGAATATCCACCACTGGTCAGGAAAAATATTTAAGGCAAATATTACATTCATGGTAATATCCCAGTAATATCATGGTAATGTCACGGCAATGTCATGGCAATATCACACCAATATGTAGCAATCTCCTGACAATATCCTGGCAATAATACTGCAATCTCACAGCAATATAATGGCAATATCAACGCCATATCTATCTGTCTGTCTGTCTGTCTGTCTGTCTGTGAGTGATCTCCAGTTGATCAGATCAGTAAATAGTAACATAATAATCTATAAATAATTCCAAGTTTTTCTCTTTCAGTGCGATAAATCTTTCATTAAATTATAAAAATATTTACATTTACAAACTCTCCTTCCACAAAAAACATATGAATAACCAGAAAAAACTGACATTTCTTCAGAAAAATAAGTATAATTTTCATAGTATTGTGCCTCTTATTATTGTCGTGTATGTTACTTTAGATGGCATTGGTCTGAATGTGGAACCTGAACTAAAAGCAGTTCAACATCCTTATATGTTCATATCTTCAGTCTGATGTCTGTATTTTATTGGGATGGATCGGACTCTTGGCGGCCGGTTTTGGCCCACGGACCGTATGCTGGACACTCCTGATTATAAAGTATGAGTATAAAGGCATTAGAACCTGTTCTCAGGCTTATTCGTATGCATGACTGGAACTGGTAGAATGTGGAGAGTCTTATCGTATTAATGTATTAATGATGTGAAATGTGGATGAATCCAGTGGGTCTGGGATCACATAAAGCCTGGAATTCATCTGAGTCTGAGAGCGAAAAGCCACTGAGTGATAAGAAAGAGGAAAGAGATGATTAGTAAGAACCTTTGAACGTTGATGGATTTGGTTAGTTTTCCTTTCCCGGTTGTCTACGGCAACACTAAGACCTGAAAAAAAAACGAGTACATGTCTAATTAGAATGAAGGATGAGACGAGACAAATGAAAAACAAAGAACTCATTATGACTCGACTGATGAAATATGACTGTAC
Organism: Sphaeramia orbicularis; assembly: GCF_902148855.1. Classification (NCBI taxonomy): domain Eukaryota; kingdom Metazoa; phylum Chordata; class Actinopteri; order Kurtiformes; family Apogonidae; genus Sphaeramia; species Sphaeramia orbicularis. The sequence goes on along the minus strand of NW_021941495.1, from coordinate 453,087 downwards.
TGTCTACTTCAATATGTGCGATTTTCACTTAAGATATGATAAGGTGAGATAAAATGAGATGACTTCTGATGAGATGAGATAAGATAAGATGAGATGGATAAAATGCAATGAGATAAAACAAGGTAAGATGAGATCAAAATTAGATGAGACTAGATAAAAATGTATATTTTTTTAAATTAAAATGAGATAAAAAGGAGATAAGATGAGATACAGATGAGATAAGAATGAGATTAGATAAAATGAAATAAGATAAAAATGAGGCAAGATGAGATAAAGATGAGATACGAATGGGGTGAGATTAGATAAAAATGTGATGAGATAAGATGAGATAAAAATGAGATAAGATGAGATGAGATGAAAAAAAGATGAGACAAAATGAGATAAGATGAGATACAGGTGAGATGAGCTAAGAATGAGATGAGATAAAATGAGATGAGATTAGATAAAAATGAGATAAGATGAGATAAAATAAGATAAAAATGAGATAAGATGAGATAAATGAGATTAGATAAAATGTGGTAAGATTATATAAAAATGAGATAAGATTAGATAAAATTTGATAATATAAAAAGGAGATAAGATGATATAAAATGAGATGAGATAAGATGAGATAAGATAAGATAAAACATGAGATAAGATGAGATAAAGATGAGATGAGAAAAAATTAGATGAGATAGGGAGGAGATGAGATAAGATAAAAATGAAATAAGATGAGATCAAATGAGATGAGGGGACATGAGATAAGACTAGGTGACATAATAGACTTTATAATCATTGTTTCTCCTTTCAGTGAAATTTGGGTGAACCTCCAAAAACGTACTGTGAAAAAACAAACAAACAAACATCCATAGAACAGACAACATATAATATACAAGACACACTTCATGTACTAGTCTGTTAAAACTCTGAAGCGTTGGTGCAGTTAGAGTGGGTCGGACCTCCAGTACATGGACCAGCCTTGTGTTCTTTGGCTAAAATGTTCTCATTCATGTAATTGATGACGGTTGTAGTCGTAGAGTTCAAAGAGCTGAGCAGAACAAACCGAACATGTCTGCTTTGGCTTCATGTGTGCGTTGTAAATGTTGTAAATGTTTTAAATGTGCGTACTTTGGCTGGATACTCCGTCCACTTATTTCCTCATCAAAGACACAGATTAGGTTTAGACTTTCGACCCAGAACTTCATTTGGAACCTGAGAAATTAAACGGAACACTTTTAATGGGGGTAAACTAGAGGTAACGAGGCCAGGTTTAAGGGCAGTTTCCTGGTTTTATCAGGGTTCCCTTAAAAAGTCATAAAAAGTCTTAACCTTTGATGTATGAATTATGAGAAATATGACTGTATTGTCTACTTCAATGTGTGGGATTTTTGGTTAAGATAAAATGAGATGAGATAAAAATGAGATGATTTCTCATGAGATGAGATGGATAAAATGAGATAAGATGAAATCAAAATTAGATGAGACTAGATAAAAATCTATTAATTTTATTAAAATGAGATAAGATACAGATGAGATGAGAATGAGATTAGATGAGATAGAAATGAGATGAGGTGAGATGAGAAAAAAATGAGATGAGATTAAATGAGATAAGATGATATAAAAATGACGTGATATAAAAATGAGATAAAAAATTAGATCAGATAAAATGAGATAAGATGAGATAAAGATGAGATGAGATAAGAATGAGATTAGATGAGATAGAAATGAGATGAAATGAGATAATATAAAATGAGATTAAAAAAAACAAGATAAGATGAGATAAAATGAGATGAGATAAAAATGACATGATATAAAAATGAGATTTAAAAAATGAGATGAGATAAAAATGAGATAAGATGAGATAAAGATGAGATGAGATAAGAATGAGATTAGATGAGATAGACATGAGATGAGATAAAATTGGATAAGATGATTAAAAATGAGATGAGATAAAAATGAGATGAGATAAAATGATTAAAAATGAGATGAGATAAAATGAGATGAGATTAAAAAAATGAACCTTAGTTTTTTTTTTTTCCTGGGTGTTTTTGTTCATCTTTAGACATGAAAAAAAACAATGAGATTGATTTTTTATTTTTATTTTTTAATGAACCTATTTTTCATGGAGTTACAACAGCGTGCACTCATTTAGACGACATGTGTTTAATGTTTGAAGCAAAGAAACATGTATTTAAAACACAATATCAGAAAGTGATAAACTGTGTGAAAACTATGAAATAATGATAATAATAGTAATAATAATAATAATAATAATAACAATAATACGTCAAACTTATATAGTGCTTTTTTGGACACTCAAAGACGCTTCACAACCAAAACAAAAAGAACAGAGAGGAAAAATAAATAAATTTAAAAAAAAGCATATTGGATGCAGCTAATCTGAAGTTTTCTCATACTCTAATACTAGTTCTCTGACTCACTTCAAGGAGATAATGTATATTTTTTTTAAAAAACTGTTTTAAGAAAACTGTTAATTGCGGTCTAATAACAACAGTATTGCCAAATAATAAAAACAAGTCCTTCATAAATAAATTAAAAATAAAATACCTGACATTTGTGACCAGGAAAAAACAAGTCCTTTTCATCTGTGGGTTTTGAAAATTAAATTAGTTTTATTTTCATCCCTATAAATTCTTTCTCTGAAAACCTGCTCAGAAATGACACATTTACATCTATTTCTAAAGCACGTTAATGAGCTTTTATTTCTCATTAATTTTATTAAGTCTATGAATTAACTGGTGTTTTTAAAAGGTGACTCACATAAAGAGTTTTTTGTTATCATAACATTTTACACTTTATCACCTAGATACAGACGAAAAAAAATAATTCATAAAAAAAAAAGATTAAATTAAATCAGTCAATTATCATAAATCATTGACGGTGAATAAAACATCCAGACGTAAAACATTCACATTTTCATATTTATATGTAGAATATTGGGAAAAAACAAAATTCTTTTTTTTTTTTTTTTTTGCATCAAAAAATATGGTTTGTTTTTCATTACAAACATGTCATTTAAAGAGTTAAAAATATGACCGTTATTGAGTATTTGGTATTTTTGTTTATGGCTCAAATTGATGAAATACAAATAAATAAATAAATAAATAAAAATTCAATACATTTACAATTATGCATTTGGCAGACGCTTTTTTCCAAAGTGACTTACAGGGGAAAACCTAAATAAATAAATAAGTAAATAAATAAATAAAATACAAGAATAGATTAAAGACATAAAGCAGCTGTACAATTAAAAACAGTGTTGTGCACAAGATTAAAAAGCAAAAATTATAGACTGAAAATACAAGAATAGATGAAGAAGACATAAAAACAGCTGTACAATTCAATAGAAGTATCAACAGAAAAGAAATAGAATTTTATGTATAATTCATGATGATACAGATACAGCAAACTAGAAAAGGCTGAAGTTCACTGACCCACCCCCCCAAAGGCGCTGCATCCTCTGTCCAAAGGGTGAAATTTTGGCCAATGAGAGCGACCGTCTGTACACGGTGGGTTTGAAAGGGACCAATAGGAACCAATGGGAACCAATAAGAACCAGTTGGACAAAGGGATTGGACGAAGAAAAACAAAAACAAAAAAAACAAATGCAGCTGCACCGCAATGAGTCTGCTGCAGCTGGTGAGGACACAAATACACACCAAAATACACACAAATACACACCAGAATACACACAAATACACACCAAAATACACACAAATACACACTAAAATACACACTAAAATACACTAAAATACACAAACACACCAGAATCACACAATACACACCAAATACACACAAATACACACCAAAATCACACAACTACACCAAATACACACAAATACACACCAAAATCACACAAATACACACTAAAATACACAAAATCACAATACACACCAGAATACACACAATACACACAAATACACACCAAATACACAAACACACCAAAATACACACTAAAATACACAAAAACACACAAATACACACCAAAATACACACAAATACACACCAGAATACACACAAATACACACCAGAATACACACAAATACACACCAAAATACACACAAATACACACTAAAATACACACTAAAATACACTAAAATACACAAATACACACCAGAATACACACAAATACACACAAATACCACCAAAACACACAAATACACACCAAAACACACTAAAATACACAAAAATACACAAATACCACCAAAATACACACAAATACACACACCAAAATACACACAAATACACACCAGAATACACACAAATACACACCAAAACACACAAATACACACCAAAATACACGCTAAAATACACAAAATACACAAATACACACCAAAATACACACAAATACACACCAAACACAAAATACACACACAATATACACACACAAAAGTACACAAATACACACAAAACACATAAACACACAAATACACACAAAATACAAATACACTAAATATACACAAATACACACAAACATACAAATACACACAATGGGTGGGGGACCCCCCTTCCTGTTTCGCTCTTGCCCCCCCCCCCCTCCATCTATAACTCTGTTCCTTCATAATCCCATTTGGATCCAGTGACTTTAGCTCTGCACAGGCTTCATCTGATGATGTCATTTAAAGGCTTCATTTGATGATGTCATTCAAAGGCTTCATCTGATGATGTCATTCAAAGGCTTCATCTGATGATGTCATTTAAAGGCTTCATCTGATGATGTCATTTAAAGGCTTCATCTGATGATGTCATTTAAAGGCTTCATCTGATGATGTCATTAAATACCCCAGTGATTGGAGGAGAGGCGGGGCCAACGCTCCTGGATGGAGGAGGGGTTTTATGGTAGAGCCATTACAAGGACCGGCCTTCCAGACCATCACAGAACCAAACCCACATCCAGGACCATCTACTGCAGGGAGGTCCAACCCATGAATAAAGTTTTTATTTATTATTCTTACAAGTGGCATTGTACCCGTGGTGCCATTGTACAATAACATGAGAGGCTAAAATGTCCCAGCATACCTCACATCATTTGTATATGGACATAAAATTGTGCCTAGTAGATAGTCAGGTAATGTTTCTGTTCATTTGGTGAGTTTGGCGGCGATCAGGCCTGTGAAGGCTGAGGAAAACCCGTACAAACGCCCTCCTGTTCTGCAACATCGATCACACATCGATGGGACGCCGGTCAGATGGACAGAGAACGTGCATTATGTAGTAGGATTATTTTACTGAGGCATAATGCTGGAATAGCACTTCAAATTGCACAGAATGTCTTTTTCTTTCAGGTTATTTCTTATTAAATGTGTTATTTTCCTTTTTGTGTTTAACTAAAACAGAATGAATGGGTTGGTCATTTTTATTTGTGTTTTTAAACTAAAACAGATAGAATAAATGGTTTAGTCATTTTTATTCATTTTTTTTAAACTAAAACAGAATAAATGGTTTAGTCATTTTTTATTCTTTTTTTGTGGTAGTTTCGTACTGTTCCATCCTCTGACTCATAGTCTTTTCCTCCTAAATCAGATGATTCAGCGCTGCTCGCCTCCTTTCTTTTAATTTTGGTATCTTTAAACATATTTTCTGACAGTCTGCAGTAATTAGAAGTGCCCTACTCTGCGTCCAACACACAACTGCAGTAAATTACTCTGGTTTTTTTTCGTTGTTGTCGGAGCAGCTGCAGACTCAGCTCTTCTTAGACGTGTTTTTAGATTCGGCTGACGCTGAACTTCATCAAAGTAAAAACACAAGAAGACGCCGCTGAACCGACCGCCGTTGTGTCTCCGCCTCAGCGCCGTCAGCTGATGTGAAGGCTCCGCCCACCGTCGGCGTCTTCATTACTACTGCTCAAATTTATTTAACGTCGATGGGACATCTACGAAGTTTGTTCAGTTTGGAGAAATTTGGAATTCTAGAAAAAAATGGACGTTCATTTTTAGTCCATCTGTGACACAGTAGTTTTAGATATTTTTCCTTTAAAACATTTTAAACTAAATTTTAACCCTTTGAGTCTATTTCAGTGGTTTTAGACCTTTACAATTCTGTGAAATATTTGTGGTCAACTGGTCTGGTTCAACAGTTATCAATCAAACAGTAGTGGGCGGTCCACCCAGGATGCCCTGGACCACGCCCACCAGTAAAAGTCCCACCCACTTCTGCTGTTAGACTGATATGCATCCAGACCACAGGACTGGAACAAACACTGTAAAAAGAAAAAAAAAACTGTTAAAAAAAAACGGTAATATTCCAGCAACAGGGGTGCCAAAAAAAATACTGTTAAATAACAGAAAATAACCATCTCATAAAAATACGGTAGTTTTCCATAATTAAAATACAGTTTTTTGCCCTAACTTTACATAAGATTTTGCATATTTTTGGACTTTTTAATGTTTAATAAAGAATATTTACATGTATTAAAACAATCAAATTACCTATAAATATATATATATATAAATAGTTTTCAATGAGACTCAGTTGTACAATCCACTGATAAACACTGTATTTGGACAGTTTATCAGTGCTTATACATGTTATACATTCACAAAAATACATTTATTTAACATTTTTGTCGTGAAACCTCCTGTAATTACACAAGATATTTCTCAATTAACAAACAGACTTGTTAAACTTACAGAACAAATACTTCTTTTACGGTTAATTGTCAGTAATTTTATCTCATTTTATTTATTTTTTTTTTACAGTATTAAACTTTAAATTAACAGTTTAATCTCATGAATAGAAATAAATATTTGTGAAATTATGATATATTTGCAAATGTATTTTAACTATTTTTCTGTGAAAAAAAAATTCTTTTAAAAAATGGAAATTTTATGGTTATTCACCTTTACAGTTTTTTGTGTTATTTTACATTTGACATGTAAAATCACAGTCTATTTTTGTCATTTCATTGATATTTTCCTGTATCTTAAAAATACAGGAAAAATCTGTAAAATAAACAGTGAAAATTCTGTTAAATTACAGATTTTTTTTACAGTGTAGGCAAGGCAAGTTTATTTGTATTGCACATTTCAGCAACAAGGCAATTCAAGGTGCTTCCCACAGGACATTGAAATACGATGACAAGGGAAAAAGAAACACATTTAAAACATTGTAAAAGAAACATGTAAGAGGTGATTAAAAGCAGCAAGTAAGAAAACAACACATAAAACCCACAAATATAAAAACACACACATACTAAAGTAAGAGTTGCAGTGCAGAGTTTGGAAGGAGAATCTAAAATGTAAAAAGTTAAAAGCCTTTTAGTCAAAGGCAGCAGTGAACAGGTGAGTCTGGAACCTGGACTGAAAAGAACTCAGACTCTCAGCAGACCTGATATTTTCTGGTAGTTTGTTCCAGATATACGGAGCATAGAAACTGAACGCTGATTCTCCATGTTTAGTTCTGACTTTGAGAACACAGAGCAGACCTGCACCTGTTTTATTTCCTCTTCTTTCTTCTTTCAGACAGTCAGATCATTCCTCCTGAAGGCCTCCGTCCTCGCTCCTTCACCACCGTACGCTCGTCGTCTTTGCGCCGCGAAGCCGACGACTCCCGCCTGTCCGTCAGCCTGTGTGACCTCAACCTGCAGCAGGAGGACAGGGGCGTCGCCCGCGGCCACGCCCACCGCCACGCCCTCCGCCTGTCCTCGGCGTCCTCATCCTCCACCTGCCCCATCCCCCAGAACTCCCTCAACTCCCAGCAGTCCTCTCTGCTGCCGCCGTCTCTGAAAGCGACCTCCACTTCCACCAGCTCCGCGGCGCCCACATTAAGACGCTGGACGAGCAGACGGCGGCGCGCTCCGAGCACGGCCGTGAGGAGCGCACCCTGGTGTTCACCAACAGGCCTTTGAGAACCTCGGAGACCGTGTTCGTCAAAGTCACCAAGTCCAGTCCGGCGCGGCTGGGCTCCCTGTCCTACGGCGTGACGTCCTGCGACCCGGCGGCGCTGCGGCCCAGCGACCTGCCCCATAACCCCGAGGCGCTGGTGGACAGGAAGGAGTTCTGGGCGGTGTGTCGGTGGCCACGCCCTGCAGAGCGCGACATCCTGGGCTTCACTGTCAACCAGGACGGAGAAGTCCTCCTCAAGCACAACGGCGTCAACGTGGGCATGCAGGTGTGCGTGGACAACTCCCATCCACTGTGGATGTTCTTCGGTCTGCACGGAGCCGTGACCCAGCTGAGGATTCTGGGTAAGTTCTCTGCAAAATACATGGAATTATTCAGTAGAAGCTGTGAAATCCACCTGACCAAGGTTCGAATAGTTTTGGATTTTTCATTCTAGTTTAGTTTTATTTAGTTTTGACTTTTTTTTCTCTAATTCGGTTTTAAATCGTTTTTAGAGGCAGGTTATGATAGTTTTATTAGTTTTAATTTTTTTCTAAATGCTTAGTTTTAGTTTAGTTTTAGTATTAATTTTAGTTTTGTTGTATCTTTTCTCTTCGTTCTTCCGTCGTATCAAATAAATCCCAGACAGGACTCTGCTGCTTTCTCCCAGCTTTAGTCTCCCATGTTTCCAGGTAGAGTGGGGACCAGAAGACGACTGGAAACCACAAGTGACGGACCGTCAAGTGTCGTACGGTGACAGCAGAGAAAATTGCTAGAGCAAAATAAAATCGATTTCGTATCAGTCCGACATTCACAAAGACGAAAACGAAGGGAATTTTATCCATAATCTGATTTAATTTAGTTAGTTTTGTAAACACACAAAACAGTTTCAGTTAATTATATTTTTCTTTTAATTATAGTTTTTATTTATTTCAGTTCACAAAAATGTTGTTTCAATTCTAGTTTTTGTCATTTCGTTAGTTTTCATTAACGATAATAACCTTGTGGAAAGATGACCATATCTGATCAACTTAGAGCTGGAGTTGTTAGATCAGCACAAATACAAATGAATGGGTTCAGACCAAGGTTATTATCGTTAATGAAAACTAACAAAATGACCAAAACTAGAGCTGTAAAAACATTCTCATTAACTGAAAAAAATAAAAACTATAATTAAAAGAAAAAACATAACTAACTGAAACTGTATTGTGTGTTTACAAAACTAACTAAAATGGATAAAAATTATGGATAAAATTCCCTTCGTTTTGTCTTTTGTCAATGTCGGATTGATACGAAATCGCTTATTTTGCTCTAGCAATTTTCTCTGCTGTCACCACGACACACTTGACGGTCCGTCACTTGTGGTTTCCAGTCGTCTTCTGGTCCCCACTCTACCTGGAAACATGGAGACTAAAGTTGGGAGAAAGCAGCAGAGTCCTGTCTGGGATTTATTTTAATACGACAGAGAAGAAGAGAAAGATATTAAAAAAAAGAAAAAAAACTAAACTAAAACTAAGCATTTACAAAATAACGAAAACTAATAAAAAACTAGCAAACCCACTCTAAAAATGAATTAAAACGAACTGAATTAAAGAAAAAAAAGTCCAAACTAAATAAAATTAAACTATAGTGAAAAATGCAAAACTATTAGAACCTTGGAGTGGGGACCAGAGGATGACTGTAAACCACAAGTGACGGACCGTCAAGTGTCGTATGGTGACAGCAGAGAAAATTGCTAGAGCGAAATAAATCGATTTCAAATCATCCGACATTGACGAAAATGAAGGGAATTTTAGCCATAATTTTTATCCGTTTTAGTTAGTTTTAAACACAATACAGTTTCAGTTAGTTATGTTTTTTTCTTTAATTATAGTTTTTATTTATTTCAGTTAACGAAAATGTTTTTGTCAATTCTAGTTTTGGGTCATTTCGTAGGTTTCGTTAACGATAATAACCTTGCTCACGAGACCATATTACCCAGGATGGACCTAATGATGATCTCAGATAAATGCATAAACAATTATCCTCCTACTCCAAGCCATCCCATAATTAATGAATTTATAATCAAGTATTGGGTCTAAAAATAGGACCCAAATATGGACATTAAATCTCCCTAGGTGCCAGTGCATTGGATGTGTAAACATGTGTGAATGCTCTTCTATAGACTCTAAATAAAGACACTGTGTTCAATGTGTGGATCCTAGTGGTTTTCCTAATCCACATGTGGGTTTGGCATCATCTGAGTCTCATTCCAGTTTGGTGTGGAACCCATCGTGTCCACTGGTGTTACATGCAGAACCTGAACATTTAAAACAACTTATAAATTGCAACTGATTGTTCAACAGTGGCCATTTTTGTCAAACACTCTGCCTTGAATATTTACTACAATTCCCAAAATGCACCTGTGAGAGAATAAAGAGATATTCAATAAAATAGTTTGTGTGTAATTTCATGTCCTTTTGGATCGTGTTACATGCAGATTTTTGTTCGAGCGCATCAAATAAAAATGTGTTTTATCTGAACAATAGGTTCTCTTTTATCTCAGTAAATATTTCTTTTTAAATGCGACCCACAGTTCTCCAAACCTGCTTCAGAACATTCATCTACATCTGTTTGAACATTGAACTCCTCTGTCCCTGTTTTTAGAACCAGTTTCCACGAGCAGAACCCAAATATAAACGAGATAAATGAAGGTCCTTTTTCATCGTGTCAGTATTATTTGTTCATTCCTCAGTGGACTAATGGAGCTGATGGTCTTCCACCGTATGTTGCATCTTGCTGAAAAATCTGCCTTGAAACAGTCGTTTCTGTGGAAACAGCGATGGCTTCAGCTGTGTGTCATATGACCCGGGTCAGGACGGTCCACATCAGGGGATCGATCCGCATCTGATGTGACCTGGGTCAGGCTGGTCCACATCAGGGGATCGATCCGCATCTGATGTGACCTGGGTCAGGACGGTCCACATCAGGGGGTAGATCCGCATCTGATGTGACCCGGGTCAGGACGGTCCACATTAGGGGATTCGATCCGCATCTGATGTTGACCCGGGTCAGGACGGTCCCACATTAGGGGATCGATCCGCATCTGATGTGACCCGGGTCAGGACGGTCCACATCAGGGGATCGATCTGCATGGTTTGGATGGGTGAACAGTTTTATGAATGGACAGTTGTATGAGTGGACGGGTGGACAGAAGTGGACGGGTGGACTGAAAGGCGTCCGGTCCGTCCCAGCTGTTCTCGCAGGTCGCTTTAATCTAGTGTGGAACAGAGCCTGGCTCAGCTGCCCTGGGGGGGGGGGGGGGGGGGGGGGGGGGGGGGGGGGGGGGGGGCATGCCTGCCAGGGGGATTACAGTGAGAGATGGACGGGGGAGGGACGAGCACAGAAAGAGATTCATTCCACTGGAGAAGCACTGATAGGCCAGGGCCTCGGGGGGGATCGGAACCCCCCCGACTAATCCAATGGTGAAACTTCGTAAGTGGAGCACAGTGTTGAAGGCAGGACACTACCCTGTCCCACAGAGACTCTGAGGACTGGACTGGAATGTGTGTCTGGGTGTCTTCAGTGGAGGACCCACATGTATGTGGCCTAAGACCAGGGCCAAGACCCGAACCAGAATACTGTATTAAACCCAGGGGAAATTATGTCGTGTTAAATTCAAACGACTTCAGTTTAGGTTGAAGCTCTGACTTCACTTGAACTATGACCTGTTTGTTTTTCCGTGAACATTAGCTAATGCTAACGGTGGCTAATCTGAAAATGTCCAAGACTACACAGTCATTTAGGACGAGGGTCAACAACACAAAAAAAGACTACTAGAAAAGAAGGAGCTGCTATAAAAAACCAAACGAACTTTGGCTGCAGATCCAGCCGTGGTCCGTGTTTCCAGTTTCCGTACTTTTGCTTTGACCGTTTTCAGGCGGTTTGGTCCTTACTCTGGCATCGTCCGTTTCCTGCAGATCTGTGTTTTGTCGTCATGTTGTGTGGAGTTTGAAGCCGTCGTATTATTTGTCTGCGTCTCCGTTTCCTGTCATGTGTCATTTATCATCCATCTGAAACCTGTGAAAAAACACTGATTTGACTCATGTTTGACTGAAACTGTGGGGAAGGGTCTGGGTCTGAGTCAGAGCTGGTGTTTGGGATCAAAAGGTTTGTTTGTTGTTTGTTTGTTTGCTTGTTTGTTTGTTGTGGTCCTCAGATCAGGTTCGGATTAGAAAAGCAGACATTAAAACCAACATGAAACTATTATTTAAAGACATCATCTGTCGGGCTGTATTGGCAAAAATCTGGTGATACGATACAATCACAATACTAGGATCACGATGCGATATATCACAGTATACACGATACTGTTAATGAGGCAATTTTTAAAAGTTTTTTTTTGTGTCTTTTTGAAAAAAAAAATCCTGGAAGAATTTAATGCACCATAAATATGCACAAAAATGTTTAACATAACATTTTAACACATTTTTATTTGATCCCAACAGGATCTAATACTATATCACAAAATGTTCCTGTGTTCAAACTGAAATTCTGTTTTACAGACATTAGTTTCAGATCCTGTTCAAATGTTCATATTCGATTAGTTCAGAACTAACATCAGAACAGTATTTTAGTTCAGTCCCAACAAAGGAACTCCCATCTGCCTGTCAGACAGTAAAAAGTGCTTTTAGGATCAGATAACCATTATTTAATAAAAAAGTGTTAAATTATAATAAATAAGATATAAACAATAAAGAAAAACAAAAACAAAATGAACCTCCACAATGTCAGCATTTGAATAAATACCTAAAAATACTGATACAGTACTGTTTAATATCAATACAGTATCATGAAGTGAATATCGCGATATATTGTGATGCCAATATTTTCTTACACTCTGGTCTTTGTCGTCTTTTTTTTTTTTTTTTTTTTTTTTTTTTAGGACCTGAGCGTTGACTGTTGTTGCCAATGGAAACAAACACATGAATTCTGGGAAACCACTGGACCCAAAAATTACCCTAAAACCACCTATAAATCACCCAAAAAAAAAAAACACCTAAAAATCCACCCAAAAAAAAAAACCACCGGAAAATCACCCAAA